>NW_006159439.1:1563149-1567332 GCF_000334495.1 Tupaia belangeri chinensis | reverse complement strand
TCACGCCCGGGTGCACAGCCGTGCCGCCGATCGGCCGGCCGCGGCTCAGGGCTCATGCCCCGGCGTTCAGCTGCCTCTCCAGGGCCGGCGTGTGGCCTTTGGACCAGCAAGCTGAAGCGGAAAACAAGGTCTGAGAACTTGCAACTTGAGAAGATGATGGTTACCAGCCCTGCATTGCCTCAGGGAAGAACAGGAACTACTCTACCATTCTTGAAGTGAAGGTACTTAATGAGAATAGGACAGTGTGGAATGGGGTAAGTGAAGAGAAGAGGATAGAGAAAGATAGCAAGTGAACAATAGAGAGGATGTTAGTGAGAAACAGATATGGTTTATTATCTGTTGATGATGACATGTATAGTATTCTCAACTGGACTGGTCTGGGAAGTATTTCATGATGGGTGAAGTCTTTTAACAAGCAAAATGAGAAATAGTGATTGACTGTTTTTAAAAAAAATTATAATAATAATAATTATTGGGAAATGCATGGAAAAGACATTGAATGATAAAGCGGGGAGATTGATGTCTCTGTATTGACCGACATACATGGCATTCCCTTTTGAAAAAGCAATGGAAGTCAATGTAAAGTTATATGTAATCCAATGTAATATAAAGAAGATTATGATGATAATATAAATAAAAAATGCAAAAAAAAAGAAAGAAAGAAAGAAAGAAAGAAATTGATCTCATTATGCCAACTGCTGATCCCAATCTCAGGGAAAAAGCAAACAAACAAACAAACAAAAAAGCACATTATCTTCCTCAAAGGAGCAACAACATTATTGATCATTGACTTTTTATTTATTTATTTATTTTTAGTTTTTGCTATAGGATGCATGCACTCACCATAGAGCAAGAGAGAGAAAGTGAGTAATATTCCCTGAAGGGGGATGGTTATGCCACAATCACTTCTCTAATCTTCTCTCAGAATCCCAGACACCTGCAGCTGAGTCCAGGACTCACACCTTCATGTGGGATTAAGCTCTCATCATCACCTCATCACCTGACTGGCCCTGATTATTACCTTTTTAACAAAAAACTTGGAAATAAAGCACATTTTTAAAGTTTTTGATTGACAAAACTTGCCAGCCTAGAAATAAAAACCTTGAGAAAGTGCATTTAAGAAGTAAATGTGAAATAAAAATGTCTTATGGCATTGAAAGCAGAGACAATTTATAAAAGTAAACCATCACTACAGGAAATAAAGTTCTTCATTTACATTGCTGGACTCCCAACTATTTAACCATGGTTTGTGTCCTGGACCCAGCGGCTTAAGATTCATGCCTGGTGTGTGTGCACCCACTAGGGGAGGGGATTTATCATTTTCTGTCTCTTTGTCTCTCTCTGTCTCTCTGGCAAGTGTACATACTCCATAGCAAAAACAAACAAACAAACAAACAAAAAACAAAAAAAACTAAACTAAACTAAAACACAAAAAACAAGCAAACAACAAAACACAAAAGTTAAATAAATAAATAAAACTACAGTTACTAAAGACATTTTATGATGTGATAAATTCAGAACAGACCTATGGAACAGAAAAGAGAGTCAGAACCAGACTTACATAGTTGCTGTTAGTTAGTTTATGTAGAATGTGTTATTATAATGCAAAGAGGAAGGGGCTGCCTGTTCAACAGATGGCATTGAGTCAGTTGGATATTTACACCTGGATTCTTATCATATGCCCCCATGAAAGCAATTTCAGATGGAATACATATCTAAATTCAGGAAAAACATTAAAAATTCTAAAAGCAATATAAGAGAATATCTTCTAAATCTTGAGTTAGACAAAGACGTAGGAAATAAGTCACAAAATATGGGGACCAGCAGTTAGCATAATGGCTATGTCGCTGGACTCCATGTAGTCGACCATGGTTTGTGTCCCGGACCCGGTGACTTAAAACACGCTGGGGGCGTGTGCATGCACGCCCAAGATGCCGAGAGGAGAATGGAGGAGAAGGGATTGCGGTGTGACCATCCCCCCTTGGGGGGGTGATTTCTCACTTTCTGTCTCCCTGCCTCTCTCTGTCTGGCAAGCGCACATGCCCTATAGCAAATACCTCTACAAAAAAAAAAAAAAAAGATTGTGAAAAGGGAGGCCAGAGAGTGGGAATTATATAACTATAATATGTGAACATCCTCGTTATAAAATATTAAATTATTATTAATAAGATTAAAATTTCTTTTGATGATTAACCTTAATTCTGCTCCCTTAGTGAGAAATAGACATATTTATGAGTTCAATGTATACTTTTTAGGCAATTCAGAGCAAATCTGTAATATATGTGCCCCAAAAAATATATAAAACATTTTTTGTTGAATAAATTAGTTTGTGCATATATACATATATAAATATAAAATAACATATAATTTTACCTAAATATATGTCACATAATACTTATGTTAATATAGTAATATGAATATACTATACTTAATAAATATATTCTATATATAAAGTAAACAATATTTATTTATGTATTTTAATGTATTTTATAGTATATTCAATCAAAACACCTTATATAAAGTTTTTCTTTTGCTATTTGTTACCTACTATTTAATAATTTGATTTTCTTTCACATTAGTACTTATTCATGTATATCTCTCATACTACTTAATATGTATATTATGTGCATGCAAAAATTTATTTTTTCCTCTATGCATAGATATTTAGAAGCTTTATGCTATTGTCATCAAAAATGAATAATTACAGTATAATAATAATATAGAAGCAGAAGTATTTGGCCATAAGTTAAAATAACAGATTAAATAATAAACTGTTGACTGAAATGAGTTTAATAACCACCATGACTCTCCTGGTGGTAGGAGTAGGCAACCCAAGCTAGTTTCAGTCTTTTAAACTTTAGTCCAGATCGTTCAATTATACAAAAGCAAATTCGAGAGAAAAGATTCAGAAACATTACTTATTTTAATTCTGCTCCTGATTGTGGCTGAAGTCTTTAATTTCAAAATCAGTTTATTTCAAGTATGGAAGTGCACTGAAAGAGGAATTCACTAAGTGAGGACTTGAATTTTTCTTATGTGTTAGCTTTACCATGTCTACTTAGTGCTTTCATAGTTCAGTGTTAGATACTTGTTTTTAAGCATAGAATTAACTGCTCATAAAGTAAGAATTTGGCACAAAGGCCCAAAACTTAAACATGAGCATTTTCTAAACTGTTTTGGATTTACATTTTTGAGTAAGGATAATGTGATTCACTTGCTTTTTGTACTATTCTGGGAAGTTCACTTTCCATTATAAATTGGAAGACATCAAAAAAGTTTTGTCAACAAACCTCTGGATTGCATAACTTTTCCCCTCAACTTTAACTTCACTTTGGCTTAAGGCTACTTTAAAAAGAGAAAAGGAAGGCATTAGAAAAGGAGGAAATCTCCAAACATTGGTTTTTAATTTCTTATAAAATATATGTTGTTGATTAAAGAACTCAATTCCCTCTAATGAGAACCTGATCTGTACCAGAACCAATTGCTTCATCTTTACTCTGCTATGTCAGAAGTACAAATGGGCCATAGGCTGAGAATAGTCAAATAGGTTGTCAGGGCAGTTTGAAAAATGTGCATTTTATTTGGAAGATAGGTTATCATAGGTAAACAAAGCTGTTACATACCTTAACATGGCAGTAATAGTGATAAATCTAAGCAGTTGTGTTTACTATTGTCATTCACTACTGGGTAACTCACAAAATGGCATCTGAAAATTTTATCTGAAACTAACAAGCAAAAATTTAGACACTACCATTATATACGTACCCACTTTGTATGACTGTACGTTAAGCAAAGGAGACATCATTCAAATATATCTGGGAAGTTATGATAGCTTGCATGAACATTTTCTAATGAGGAAGCATATAGACTTGTCTTGAACATTGTCATGCTAACGTTTTATTAACTTAAGTCTTCTGCAGTATTATTCATATTTCTTCTGCATATCCTATTAGAATGAGACTATAAGGCCAGTTTCCCTTTTAACAATAATTTTGTTTCTCATATTTATTCATATCACTTTTGGGGATTTATGGGACAAAGGAAAAAATCATATACATTTGTTCTGCTTTTCTATCTCATTAGATGCCTTCCTTGTCATGGAATATATATATATGTGTGTGTGTGTGTGTGTGTGTGTGTGTGTGTGTGTGTATATATATATATATAAATAAATAATTTTTTT
>NW_006159439.1:1554889-1562071 GCF_000334495.1 Tupaia belangeri chinensis | reverse complement strand
GCGCACATGCCCTATAGCAAATCCCTCTACAAAAAAAAAAAAAAGATTGTGAAAAGGGAGGCCAGAGAGTGGGAATTATATAACTATAATATGTGAACATCCTCGTTATAAAATATTAAATTATTATTAATAAGATTAAAATTTCTTTTGATGATTAACCTTAATTCTGCTCCCTTAGTGAGAAATAGACATATTTATGAGTTCAATGTATACTTTTTAGGCAATTCAGAGCAAATATTTAATATATGTGCCCCAAAAAATATATAAAACATTTTTTGTTGAATAAATTAGTTTGTGCATATATACATATATAAATATAAAATAACATATAATTTTACCTAAATATATGTCACATAATACTTATGTTAATATAGTAATATGAATATACTATACTTAATAAATATATTCTATATATAAAGTAAACAATATTTATTTATGTATTTTAATGTATTTTATAGTATATTCAATCCAAACACCTTATATAAAGTTTTTCTTTTGCTATTTGTTACCTACTATTTAATAATTTGATTTTCTTTCACATTAGTACTTATTCATGTATATCTCTCATACTACTTAATATGTATATTATGTGCATGCAAAAATTTATTTTTTCCTCTATGCATAGATATTTAGAAGCTTTATGCTATTGTCATCAAAAATGAATAATTACAGTATAATAATAATATAGAAGCAGAAGTATTTGGCCATAAGTTAAAATAACAGATTAAATAATAAACTGTTGACTGAAATGAGTTTAATAACCACCATGACTCTCCTGGTGGTAGGAGTAGGCAACCCAAGCTAGTTTCAGTCTTTTAAACTTTAGTCCAGATCGTTCAATTATACAAAAGCAAATTCGAGAGAAAAGATTCAGAAACATTACTTATTTTAATTCTGCTCCTGATTGTGGCTGAAGTCTTTAATTTCAAAATCAGTTTATTTCAAGTATGGAAGTGCACTGAAAGAGGAATTCACTAAGTGAGGACTTGAATTTTTCTTATGTGTTAGCTTTACCATGTCTACTTAGTGCTTTCATAGTTCAGTGTTAGATACTTGTTTTTAAGCATAGAATTAACTGCTCATAAAGTAAGAATTTGGCACAAAGGCCCAAAACTTAAACATGAGCATTTTCTAAACTGTTTTGGATTTACATTTTTGAGTAAGGATAATGTGATTCACTTGCTTTTTGTACTATTCTGGGAAGTTCACTTTCCATTATAAATTGGAAGACATCAAAAAAGTTTTGTCAACAAACCTCTGGATTGCATAACTTTTCCCCTCAACTTTAACTTCACTTTGGCTTAAGGCTACTTTAAAAAGAGAAAAGGAAGGCATTAGAAAAGGAGGAAATCTCCAAACATTGGTTTTTAATTTCTTATAAAATATATGTTGTTGATTAAAGAACTCAATTCCCTCTAATGAGAACCTGATCTGTACCAGAACCAATTGCTTCATCTTTACTCTGCTATGTCAGAAGTACAAATGGGCCATAGGCTGAGAATAGTCAAATAGGTTGTCAGGGCAGTTTGAAAAATGTGCATTTTATTTGGAAGATAGGTTATCATAGGTAAACAAAGCTGTTACATACCTTAACATGGCAGTAATAGTGATAAATCTAAGCAGTTGTGTTTACTATTGTCATTCACTACTGGGTAACTCACAAAATGGCATCTGAAAATTTTATCTGAAACTAACAAGCAAAAATTTAGACACTACCATTATATACGTACCCACTTTGTATGACTGTACGTTAAGCAAAGGAGACATCATTCAAATATATCTGGGAAGCTATGATAGCTTGCATGAACATTTTCTAATGAGGAAGCATATAGACTTGTCTTGAACATTGTCATGCTAACGTTTTATTAACTTAAGTCTTCTGCAGTATTATTCATATTTCTTCTGCATATCCTATTAGAATGAGACTATAAGGCCAGTTTCCCTTTTAACAATAATTTTGTTTCTCATATTTATTCATATCACTTTTGGGGATTTATGGGACAAAGGAAAAAATCATATACATTTGTTCTGCTTTTCTATCTCATTAGATGCCTTCCTTGTCATGGAATATATATATATGTGTGTGTGTGTGTGTGTGTGTGTGTGTGTGTATATATATATATATAAATAAATAATTTTTTTTTTGTAAACTATTGAACAGACAGGCAATTAGATTTTCAACCCAGGAAGTAAAAGTAAGCAGTAAATGTGCCCAAATAGCCTAGAATTTCATGGCACAGGGTGATGTAAATAAAATCAAACTGTTTATACTTATGGTTTTTTTCAGGCAGGAAACTCAGGTTTAATCTGTGTGAAGGTAATTATTTTTATACCTAAAATTCTGTGGTAAGATGTTAGAGAAATGAAGTTAGTGCTTTCATTGAGTTTTTAAGAAAGAAAATTCTGAGAAAAGAGTTTGAATGTCAGCATGAAATTCTGTGTTAATCCATTTTTTTTAGTAAGTAAAAATTAACTCTTCAAACTGCAAATAAAACACAGAATAGATTTAGACAGGTCCTTTTTGTTCTTAGAGAGTTTCTCTGTACCACAAAGAAAGAATAGACTGTCATTCAATATAATAATAATTCTCATAATATATGACCCTTTTCATTACCACCATTTCCCTGAGACTGAATCTGTATGATGTTCATTAGCTAAAAAGTCTTTGTTTAACGTTCCTTTTTAAAAGTCTCATAGTAGTAGAATTATTAGTTCACATACTGAAATGTATTTGGAAGTCACAGGTAGTCATAAAATGCTCGACGGTTCTAGCACAGATTCAAAAGTATAAGAAAACCTTAGCTTGTATTAGGACCACGAAAGACCTTGTGAGCAGACTTCACCGTCCTGCCTGCCCCTGCCCCCGCCCCCTCTAGCTGGGCGCCAGGATAAGCCAGTCAGCAGCCATCTATATCTGATTTCTGAGTGGTCACATTCAGGGATTAGGACCACCAAAAACCTTCTGCCCAGACGTCACCTTCCTGCCCTCCCAGGTCTAGCCAGGAGCAGGTTAGAGTACTCTATTTATTCTCTCTCTCTTTTTATTTTTATTCTTTTTAATTTTTAAACTTCTCTGCTCTCCGCCACTAGTTTGTCTTGATAATTCTTACCTTCCCCCCTGCCCCACAGGACAAGCCAATTGGCAGCCATCTATACTGGATTTCTGAGCTGCCTTTGCTGTGTTCATTTTTTTCTCTTTTTCTTTGTTTTGTCTTTTTTTCTCACTTGTTTTGAGTTTTTCCTTTTCTTTTTCATTTTCTTTTTACTTTTCTCACATTTTTTTTCTCAGCCTCCACACACTGAGTTTCTAGACAGGTCTAGGTACTCAATAGCCAAATACCTGAATACTTTTAGGGTCAGACTAATCCTTAATTTTCATTGAATCTGCTGCACAAGAGAAGAAAAATGGCACTGTTTAGATATTGTAGGTCACTGCCTCCTGCATTCCTCTGAATTCTCAGATTTAACTCCAAAAACTAGGGAAAAAAACCCTATAATCCATCGAATGACCAGAAACCACTGCAGAGGCACAAGAAATATGAGAAAACAAGAAAATATCTCTCCTCTTCCTCCACCGACAATACAAGGAAACTCATGGAAATGTCAGATAAAGAGTTTAAAATATTCACAGTGACAATGCTAACAGAGATGCAAGAGAAGAGAGACAATGAACTCCAGGAAATGCAAAAGAAAGGCAATAACGAGTTTCAGGAGGGGAGGAAGTTCTTGCACAATCTGAAAGAAGAAATACACATCATAAAAAGAATCGACAGAATTATTAGTGATGAAGGCTGTGATACAGGAATCAAAATCTCCCTTCAACGTATTAAAACAGATTAGATCATGCAGAAGATCAAATCTCACATGTAGAAGATAGAATCTCTGACCTTGAAAAATTCATCAAAGAGACTGAGAAAAATAACACCTTGAAATGAGAATAACATACATGTAACACTAGATACCATTAAACACCCAAACATCCAGATCATTGGTATCCCAGAAGGTGAAGAAACTAATAAGGACATTGGTAATCTATTACATGAAATCCTGGAGGAAAACTTTCCAAATCTGGAGATGCACTTAAATATCCAGATCTAAGAAATACAAAGGACCCCACATAGAATCAACCCAAGAGGCTCTTTGCCAAGGTACCTCATAGCCAGCTTGACCAAAACCACAGACAGAGACAAGATACTAAATTTGGCAAGAGAGAAATATCAAGTTAGTTGCAAAGGATATCCTATCAGGCTAACATCAGACCTCTCATCGGAAACAATGCAAGCAAAGAAAGAATGGGAAAATATATTCAAAGTGTAAAATGAAAAATAATTTCAACCATGAATACTATACCCAGCAAGATTATCTTTCATATGGGAAAAAAAAAAAAAAAGACTAAAGCATTCTCAGATAAACAGAACCTGAAAGAATTTACCAATACTAGACCAGCACTCCAAGAAGTACTGAAGGGAGTGCTATACCAGAAAAGCTAAAGTCGGACACACAGAAATAAGAGTACAAAAAACAACCAAGAGCATGGCCAGCCTAATGGTAGAGACACGCCCAGAGTTGAATGTTAAGTTCTGAAGTTTAAATGGAAAGTTTAGACCACAGTAACACTGCGAATGCAGTAGAAGAGAGATTTATTACATGAGACTGAACTAGTGAAATAGAAATTTTTACTTTAGACTAAGACATTACTGATTTTCTTCAATGCTATGATTTCCATATTTAGGGATTTTTTGTCTTCTCATGAATTGTTGATAGGTTCATCTACCTACTATTTGAACTGAATCTTAACCTTTTCCTGGTTTTAAGTTTTAAGCAAATTTATCTTAACATTTTTTTTGATTTTGATCTATTAAAACTAAAACTGTTTTTCTTGAAATTAAAAAATATACATTAGAAAAGACCTATTAATATCTATTTAATGACTGCAGTAAGCTATGTAGCTCCAGCAAGGTGCTACTTTATAGTATGTTCACTTTACTCACTGAGAGTAATGCTTAAAGTCAGACATGTGTTCATCGATATGTATATCAGCTGTGCTTGCTATTGAAAGTTTTTAAATTAATTATGACTTTAGTAAATCAGTAAAATGCAAAAAAATCTTAGCTTGTTAGAATCAATTAAACCTTAAGTTTTACAATTCATTTTATTTACATTTGATATCTAAAGTTCTGATTAAAGAAGACCATAGAGCTTCCAACTTACGATGTGAGAGTTTCTTAATTCTTCTTGCTGTATGATTGAAGTCCACTTTATTGTTGTAATAGTTGATGGGTGAAGAGAACTGGAGTGGCATAAAGAGAGTTATTCCCTCACTGCCTTCTTCCCCAATGAAACTACATAACCATTTATTTGCCCAAGTGATTACAAATACAGAGTAATTATAATATTTTCATACTGTGAAGACAGGTTTGTTTTCATTTTCAGATAACCAAATCCTAGGATTTTTCATATAGAAATTCAGGAGCTACCATAAGGAGAGGACCTAAAGCTTTTCATGTTAATCATTTAGAAATAGTTAACACAGGGACCAGCAAATGGCATAATGTTTATGTTCCTGGACTCCCACATAGTTAACCATGGTTCGAATCCCAGACCTCGCGACTTAAAACTCATGCCAGGTGCATATGCATTTGTGCATGCCCAAAAGCCTGAGAAGAGACCTGAGGAGAAGGTATTGTGGCATGGTCATCCTCCCGGGGGGTGATTTTTTGCTTTCTGTCTCTCTAGGGAAGTCCATGTATTCAATAGCAAAAATATCTTTAAAAGTAAAGAACATAATAAAAAAAGAAAAGAAAAGAGAAAAGAAAAGAAAAGGAAGAGAAAAGAAGAAATGAAAAGAAAAAAAGGAGGAGCTGGCAGGTGGTGTGGTGGTTAAGGGCGCTGGACTCCCACATGACTTACTGTGGTTCAAGTCCCAGACCTGGTGGCTTGCTTTCTCTCTCTCTCTCTCTTTTTCCCCTCTCTCTTTCTCTGTCCCTCTCTGGTCAAATATAAATAATTAAGTAAATAAATAAATAAAGTTAAATAAGAGTCATTCTTTTAAAAAAAAAAAAGAAAAGAAAAGAAAAAGAAATGGTTAGTACTTTTTTAGAGGTTTTGCCATAGGGTGTGTACACTAGCCAAAGAGAGAGAAAGATAGTGAGAGGGAAAATGAGAAATCATTCTCTGGGAGCATGGCCACACTGCAATCCCATCTCCTCCTGGGATCTTGGACATGCACACACATGTTACCAGTGTGACTTGCAAGCCACTGGGTCTGGGATTTGAACTGAGGTCAACCATGTGGGAGTCCACTGATGTAGCTACTATGCCATCTACGGGCCCAGAAGAGGTCAATACAGGACCAGCAGGTGGTGTAGCGGTTATGATGTTGGATTCTCACAGGCCTACTGCAGTTTAAGTCTCAGAGCTGGCAGCTCGAAGATCATGCCAGGTGAGTGTGCATGCATGTCCAAAATCCCAGGAAGAAAATGGAGAAGAGGGGATTGTGGCATGTCCATTCCCCCCAAGAGGGTGATTTCTCACTTTCCCTCTCACTATCTCTCTCTGTTTCTCTCTGGCGAGAGCAAGTGTCCTATGGCAAAAACCTTAGAAGAAATAAAAGCGATTGATTTTATAAGCAGACTGTCTTTTTAAAAATATTTTATTTTACTTGCTATTCTTATTATTTTCCAATATGCTATAGGACACACATGCTCACCCAGAGAGATACAGAGAGAGAGAGAAAGAGAAAATGAGAAAGCAAGCTGCCTGATATGGGACTCAAATTGCAGCCAGCCATGTTGGAGATCAGCACCTCAGCATCATGCCACTTGCTGGACCCAGTAGACTATCTTTTGAAAGCTAACATTGTGCATTAAGTAATAAAACTTGTAACGAGTTTTATTAAGAAAGAACTAAATAGGAGTCAACAGATGGTGCAATGGCTACGTTGCTAGACTCCCATGTAGTCGACTGCAGTTCGAGTCCCTGACCCAGTGGGTCAAACTCACTCAGGGCGCGTGCGCATGTGTGCCCAAGATCCCAAGAGGAGAATGGAGGAGAAGGAATTGTGGTGTGGCCATATCCCCGGGAGGTGATTTCTCGCTTTCTGTCTCTCTCTGTCTTTTTGGCGAGCACACACACCCTATAACAAAAATCTCTCCCAAAAAATAAATAAATAAATAAATAAAA
>NW_006159439.1:1491009-1554865 GCF_000334495.1 Tupaia belangeri chinensis | reverse complement strand
GTTTTTTTTTTTTTTTTTTTGAGAGATTTTTGTTATAGGGCTCATGCGCTCGCCAGAGAGACAGAGAGAGACAGAGAGACAGAAAGTGAAAAATCACCCCCCTGGGGGGGGATGACCACATCGCAATCCCTTCTCCATTCTCCTCTTGGGATCTTGGGCACGCACGCACGCACATGCGCCCGATGTGAGTATAAGCCACCAGGTCCGGGACTCGAACCATGATTGACTACATGGGAGTTCAGCGACATAGCCATTACGCAAACTGCTGGTCCCCTAAATATTTAAGTTTTAATTGTATCCCCTATATATTTACAATAATGCTTTTTTATCCTCTATGGTATTGTATTCTTCCCTACTTTCTGAAATAAATACCTACCTATGGGAAAAACACATAGAATTTTAACTCAAGCTTCCATCTCATGAAAGAATAGATACAGGATACAAAGAAAGAAGGAGATTATACTAAATTACATTTATATTGCAATTCTAGCCCATGCCTGACATTAAACAATAGACCAATGACAAATTCTGAAAATACTTTAGAATTTAGATATTGATAGGGGTCAAATGGACTAATTTCTTTATGAGCCTCATAAGTGAAATCAGATTATTATATGATGATATGCTTTTAATTTCTGTTACAATTATTCCCAGGTTATAATTTTTTTAAATTTCAATACTTGGTATTCATAGTTATGTGTTTTTATAGCAGTGGTTTACATTATTTTTATTGAAAATTATCCCTTATATTTATTTATGTAAGATTTATTAACAAAGTAACTTTTGATAACAGAATTTATCAGAGACCTTCCTTTGCCTATAGTACATTTTCCAGAATGTTATTTATTCCCAGAAATTTAGTAAACTTTTGACATTTTCCAACTGAAAAATCTGCCAGTTGCAATCTTAACAAAGATATTTTGTGAATATATACATACATGATTTATATTTAAACCAAAGGAGGGTGATAATCTTTTTTACTTTAAATGTAAGCAGGGGCTCTTCAGAATGACTTGAAAAACTGGAAGAAAGAAAGGGGCATGTTATAGTAACTTTTGCATAATGACCATTGAAAGAAAATGCCATTGACGCATGCTATAACTGGTTATAGAACTTAACAAGGAAGAAGTCCTACCTAAAAGCTTCCAATTTAATGCACTTACTATGATAATAACAATATTATTAATGATTATACCAATAACAGTAAATAGTTTACGAATCCCTACAAATATTAAGGACTACATTAAGTGTTTCCTGAGCATTGTCCCAGCAAATATTTAGAATTATCTTGCCATTTTTGAAAAAGCTAGCATTTCTGATCCAGTAACTGGAAACAAGACTTGAGATGTTAAACATTTTATCTCGACCACCCTGTTAGAATGTGCATTTCCGGGACCTGAATCCAAATGACTGCATTTGCAGAAAGCCTTGACAACCAACATACTTTCCATTTCTTTCTAAATAACTTCATATGTTCAGAAGCAGCGTTTAGTCAAGTCTAACTATATTTTCTCTGATTAATGTTCTAATATTAATTTTTATCTTTAGTAATGTTTTTTCTCACATAAATGTATGAGTAACTGAAACTTGGAAGAGTTAAAAATGAAATTCCTGGAGTTTCCTGGGTTGTAGACATCATCTCACAGTGGAATCTTTCTGTTCTTCATGCACACCAGGATCTAAGTAAACCCTGAAGAATACTTGTAGCTGTTGTGGAATGTTTGTTTCAGCCCAAGAATATAAAAATATAAACTAGAATTTAAATTTTATGAAGACCTCTGAGAATGAACTTAAATTTGCCTGTAATTAGGTTTGGGACATAACCAAACTCTAAGTGGTCTAAAAATCCACATTGGTGGAAAAGAAATTTGAGGTCTTCAAATAAACAGATAGACATAAATGAATTTATTAGAGTGAGTGAAACTGAACAGCAGGGTTCAGATTTGAAGGAATTAATCAGTCCATTAGAATCATTTGAGGAGTTTTGTTTGTTTGCTTTTAGAGATTCTTTGGGTAAGCTTGTGTGGCCTGGTGGCTAAGAGAGCTAGATCCCACCAGATTGACTATGCAGTTTGAATTTTGGACTTGATGGCTTGAAAAGCATGCTGAGGGTGTGGCTATGTGTGTCCCTAATATCCTGAAAGGAGGGAGAATTGTAGAACATGAAATTGTGGCATGACCATACTGCATGGGAAGTGGTTTTTCCCTTTCCTTTTTTTTCCTCTGACAATAAAATGTACCCTCTGGCAAATTAAGAAAAAAAAAAGAATAGAGATTCTTGGTTTCTACCACCAATTATTCTGATTCAATTAATCTGAATTGGAACCAGAAAAGCTCTCTTTCAAACATCTTATTAAGTGATTCTAATCCACAGCCAGGATTAGGATCCACTGGCATAAATAAAATAATTGACAAGAATTGTGCAAAAAGTCTGCTGTGATAAATCTTTTTATAAGATTTTGACTCAGGAGATGTAAGAAGTGTATGTCTAAGTAGGTAAAGAGCACCTGGGTGAGAAGTCCTCTCTGGTCAGTTATAAGGTTATGACTGGTGAGCAGCCTGTGATGATTAGTTTTATGTGACAGCATGACTTGGTTAAGGAGTACCCTAATATCTTATAAAACATGATTTCCGTGTGTACCTGGGATATTTCCAGAAGAGATTAATATCTGAATCAGTAAAAGTCTTCCTCACCAATATGGCCGTGCATCATCCATTTCCTGGAGGTCCCAAATGTAGCAAACAGATAAGAGAAGGGCAAATTCACTGTCTCTGAAGCTGAGACATCCTTCTTCTTTTGTCCTTCGACATCAGTCCTTCTGACCCTTTAGTCTTCAAACTATATCAGGGACTCACCACATTGGCCTCCTGCTTTGTAAGCCTCCATCCTTGGCTTATAACTCCTTTGGTGGCTTTCCTGGACCTTTATTGTGAAGACAGTAGATCATAGGGATTTTTTTTTATAAATGTTATTTATCACTTTTACTATTTTTTAAATTTGCTATAGGGCATGCACAGTTACCAGAAAGAGACAGAGATAAAGAGAGAGAGAAAGTGAGAAAGCAAGCCTCTAGGTCCAGGACTCAAACCTCAGTCAGTCATGTGGGAGTCCAGCTCCTTAACCACCACACTACCCTCTGGCTACATCATGAGACTTCATATTTCAGAAATGCTTAGGTCAATTCCTCCTAATAGCTAGCTATCTACTAGGTTGTCGGGAAATTCATGACATGTTCTTCTATGCAAAAAAGCATCATGACTTTCCTGATGACCCAGTAATATTCAGTCTTTTAGTTCTATTTCTCTGGAAAACTCTTACTGTTACAGGACCCAAGGACTTGGGCAACAGGAAGGACAAAAGACCCAAAATATCAATGTTCCAGAAAAGCGGTAAAGGCAGTAATATGAGAAATCTACCTCCAGGAAGCCAGAGACCTTCGCCATATTCTTTATTAATTATACCCAGTGTCTAGAATGTATCTTGCTGACACTAGATGCTCAATCAATATTTGTAAATAAATTAGTAACCAACATTAGGGCAATGAGTCTGGAATACTGCATGGGAAAATCTTACCTATCCACACATACACTCCTCACCAGATACCTAGAAAATTGATAAGAGAAATAGTAAAGAAAGATTGGGTTTTTGTTATTCATGTAAGTGAAATCTTAGTGCTTTGAGATTTCTAGCACAATACATTTAAAACGAAATATATTTCTATTCACAGGTGTGGCAGGAAGACACGTAGATTTCTAGTGGAATTTTTTGATGTGTGTTTCCTTTTTTGAGATGTGGTTTAAACCACCTGGCAAATGGGAACTCTAGACAATTGTAGTTAATACTAGTCCTGTCTTCACCTAGTTGGTTAATTCACCTTAAACCTGCGATTATTAAAATCCATATGTTTCTGAAATATGGTCTCAATAGACTGGTTCCTTAGAGAAATATGATTGCCCATGTAATCATAGAGGTCCAAATTCCTGGTAGGCCCTTAATATTACCTGCTACAATCAGACTGAAGCAGCTGTTCCATTTTCATTCATATTTAGATCCCCAACCTAAAAGGAAATAAAATAGAAGAAGTTCAAAACTAAAGAATACTTGGCTATATAAGAATTAAATATGCTCTCTTACCTCAGGCAAAATGTCAAGGACATTCCCTTTTCTATGCTAAAGAAAGTGACATCATTCTATTTATTTTGGAATAAGTAAGATATGTGATCGTTGCTTTCTCATTAGTCTGTAAGAGAAGTTTATAAATGGAAGTTTGTGAAAGTCTTTATTTTGATATGAACTTTCTTCTTTACTTCAATATATGCCTTAAGCAATCAGAGGTATTAAGAAGTTTCTCTATTCATCAAGGTAAATGGAACTTAAATTATTTATTAATTAATTTAAAGACAAAGCTCAAATACTTTTTTTTTAAATTTCATGTGTAATAGATATGACTACTTTTACCAATACCTCACTATAATTAGTGTGAGACATCACACTATCTAAAAACATATCCACTCTATAAGCTCATTCTATAACACTATTAACAGTAAACACCACCACAACAATAAAAAAAAAAAAAAAAGCAGTATCTTTCTTAAAAATATTTGTGTGGGGACCAGCAGTTATTGTAATGGCTATGTCACTGAACTCCCATGTAGTCAACCACGGTTTGAGTCCCGGATCTACTGGCTTAAACTCACGCCAGGCACGTGTGTGGTTGTGCATACGTGTCCAAGATCCTGAGAGAAGAATGGAGGAAAAGGGATTCCGACATGGCCCCATCCCCTCTGGGGGGAGATTTCTTTCTTTCTGTCTCTCTATCTCTGTCTGTCTGACGAGCGCATGTGCCCTATAGCAAAAACTTCTCAAAAAAAATATACATATGTGTGTGTGTGTGTGTATATATGTATATATGTGTGTGTGTGTGTATATATATATATTTGTGTGTATCACATCACTGCCTCTTCTTCCTGTCTCTCAGATTTTCCTGATATTATATCAGATGTTTTCATTAATTGATACTCAGTCATGGAAAACAGAAATGCCATCAGTCTTGTCCAATTTTTTCCACATGGCAGACAGGCATAGAAACTTTCAGCTCTGTTTGCGGTTTCACTGTCGCATGATGTCAAATGAAAGGACAGTTAACTAAGTCATTTCGAGTATAAAATCATCAAGTACTTGAACCCATTTGGGAAAAAAATTTCCTTTCAATTTAAAGTGAGGACAATGATTACATTAACAAAAATAACTTACACTGAACTATAGTGATCTCTTTGTGATTCGGAAGCTGTGCCTCTTTTTGTTTGTTTGTTTTTTTACAGGGAAGGAGACTTGAATGGCAGTCATGCAAGATCAGGTGTCTGACCAGCACACCCAAATTGGTTACAATAAGCAATTATTTCCTAGTGCAGTCATACATTTTAAAGTACTAAAATCATCATTTAGATGTAAAATTTTTACAAATTTAAAATTTACCTTGGAAAACTGGTATATTAGCAACAATTGACAAAGAAAATGGCCTAATTAAAATAAAGAGTTCTAGAGACCAGCAGGTGTTACAGTGGTTAAGATGCAGGATTCCCACATGGCTGATATGGTTTGAGTCTCTGACTCAGTGGCTTGAAAATCATGCAAGTGTGTGCTCAAAATCCTAAGAGGCAAAGGGGAGGAGACGGGATTGTGGAGTAGCTACCCTCCACCCTGGGGGGGGTGGGGAGGCGATTATCACTTTCTCTCTTCTCCAGCAAACACATGTGTCCTATGACAAAAAAACTAACCGAAAAAGTAAATAAATTTTAAATATAAAGCCATATTTTTAAATGCGCAAGAATCAGTAGCAAAGGGAGATATTTAAAATAAATGATGTGGAATTGTCTTATTATATAAAAAATGTAAAATTAAATCCTTCTTTTAAACTAATCATAGGATAAAAAAAAAACAAATTTATGAGAAGCTTTAATGTAAAAACCAAAAAATTAGAATAAAATATTTAACATATTTATGAATATTTTTAAATGCTACTAAAATGCCCTAGATCATTGGTCAAGCAAGATCATAGCTTATCTGTTTCATATGCTTTTATCCTGATTAAATTTGGAAAAACATTTAATATCGCATGCTTAAAAATCCAGTTTAGAGAAAGTATAACATCAGGGAGGGGACTAAGTGCAGAGCAATATTCATGTTGCTTTTAAATGATCTGTTATTATCCAAGGAGTCGACTAATAGGTGTGAACTATGAAAATAAGGCAAAACAGACATGTTGCAAATGAGTTATTTACCATACTGCCATGTTCAGAATCAACGGGAATGTCTCTGAGTAGTTGTTGTTCAGCAAATCAAAGGACGTTCTTTCAGGTTATTTTGAGAATATTTATTTTATGATAATGTAAGATATTAAAAGAATATATTCTCCTGTAGTGAATGGTGGGGGAAATCAGGGTTTGGCAAATCTAGTAACAAGATGTTCACATGCTGCATGCTGGAAGCAGGGCCAGTGTGGACATGGAAATCGATGTGGTGTGACTTCTCAGGTAGAGCTCGTTTCCCCTGACTCAATGATTATTCTCCATTGACATGTCTGTCTGTGGAAGGGAAATGTTACAGACCTAAGAGTTAGACCTTGGAGAAGATACATGAAAATGTAAAGATAGAAAGGGCTGAGTGGCTGAAGGATCAGTGTTAAGAAAGTTACTAAATCTGTATTTCACATTTTGTTTATGGACAGCTCTGGAAAAAAAAAAAAAACAGAAAAAATATATACCCACAATATTCACTATCAAGGTTATCTGCGGGGCATTCTGGGAAGCTGGTGACCATAGGGAAACTCCCTTTCACTTTACTCCTAAATATCAATAGAATGAGTTTTCCTCTCCAGACAGGAGGAAACAAGTATGACTAGAAATTTTCTCCCATGAGGGCTGGGAGAGCCTGAATGTGAGCCTCAGGAGGGTCAGGCATCTCTGCAGAGACATGGGCTCTACTGAAAGTAAGGTCAACAGCCATTCCTGTGAGGATGCCAGGTTTCTTGGCCTCTAGTAGCCAAGCGGGAGCTGAAGAGCGGAGGTAAATCTTAAGTCACCTCGAAGCTGAGTATCAGGACAAGTTATGGGACCACTCTTAGGTCCTTTATTAGTTATATGACAACCTGCCTATTTCTACATCATCACCTAAATCCACACTTGTCATATGCCAGACAATACTGCACAGTCAGCTTTAGGGAGATGATAAGAAAAATTGACATCTCATTTGATGGACCAACAAGTAAAGAAAAAAGCTTAGTCTTAAAAAAACATGTTCAGCCAGATAGAGAGGAGGAAGAAATAGATAACAATCTAAATAAGAAACATCTCAGTTGTTGAGATTGTGACGCAGTCAAAAAAAGACGACTCAATTTGTTTTATTAATGTTAGAGTATAAATGTGCTCACCAGAGAGGGGGTAGCAATCCCAAATAGGGTGTGCTCATGTTGCAACCCTTTTTCTCCCATTTCTCCACCTGGTCAGGATTTGGGGCATGTTAGAACATGTATGTATTATATATATATATACACACATATACATATATATACATAGATAAATTTAATATATTATATTAACATATAATTTATTATATATTAAAGTATATATACATATATTAAAGTATATTCATATACTTTTTTTTGACAGTTTTTGCCATAGGGTATGTGCCCTCACCAGAGAGACAGAAAGTGAGAAATTACCCTCCCTATCCCAAGGAGGATGGTCATGCTGGAATCCCTTCTTTTCCATTCTCCTCCTAGGATTTTGGGCACACATGTACATGTGTTTAGTGTGAGTTTCAGGTTGCCGTGTCCAGGACTTGAACCTCAGTTGTCCACATGGGAGTCCAATGCCTCAACATCCATGCCAGCTGCTGGCTGCATCCCACATATTTTTTAAGCCATAGGGTGTGGGACTGCAACTGCAGCTGACCACATGGGATCCTGCTCCCTAAACACAGTGCTTAATCACTGCAGTACATGGCCAGCTCTTGATTCTTTTTTTTTTAAAATGCTTTTGCAACAACATAATAAAATAGGTGACTTCACTAAATGTAAGAATAATATTCAAACCCAAATTAATGGTTATAAGAATTAAAAGAAATATCTCAGGACATAGCACAAAAGTACAAAATGACCAGAGAAAAGATTAGATTGGAGGACAAAGTCAAGTGAAATTACATGAAAAATAAAAGATATGTAAAGTGAAATATAGACAATGATGGCAGGACAAGAATTTAGTGATTAGAGGATTTTTTTTTTCACTTGACAAAAGACTAGCAAAAGGTTTCCCATTGTATAAGCTCACTGAATTCAATGTTAAACTGATGAGAAAGGGCACTAAACCAGGTATTTCCTAGGGAAACCTCTCAACTCTAAGAATCAAGAAAAATATCTTGCAAGATTTAATATAGAAGGAAGTTATCTACCGAGAGAGAGAGAGAGAGAGAGAGAAGGAAAAAGCAAAAAAAAGGAATAAAAGTTCTGCAACCTGAATCTAGGAGAAAGTAGAGAAACATCTCCACAAGGCTGTACTGAAAGAACTGCTTCATGAAAGTACTTTTGGCTAAGTATCATTTGGCAAGCTAAATTAATGGGAAACAGAAATCTAAGGAGTTTATTACTATTGGACGTCATCTGAAGAAAGGAGTCAGGAAACAATCTTAGTGTCAATTGCCAACGACAGAACATAGTCTGATAGTTTAAACAGAAAAATAATTCATTAAAAGATATTAGATGAATCACAGAATTTCTAGGAATCTCAGACTGACAGGATTAAATGCTATGTGCTCTGTAGGGGATTACTCTGGGAAAAAGGTAACAAGAAACATTACATCCACAATTCTGTAAGTTGCTTATACAAATGAGTATACAGGTCTTCACAAACACACAAAAAAACCCACAATAGCTAGCAACAAATATTACTTTCAAAGAGAAAAGACAGGGTGAGAATAAAAGATGAGATAGAATGACCTTATTTCATTCTATAAACACAAATATTGCTGGAAAATTTTCAAATACATTGTAAGAGTGTGGAATATAGTCGAATTTTCTATTCATGATTGCAAAAAGAGAAATTAAAAGATAAAAATCAGTGCAATGTGGCATATCTGTTTTGCCTTTGGGGAGATTCATACCTATTACTTCAAATACACATCGGAAGTTCTAAGCAAGACTTTCAACTTGGCCTTAATGCAAGAGGCTGTCAGGTAGAGTTGATCAGTGTGAATTGAAACATTGTGTGTATTTGAGGGATAAGAAATTGCATGTGATGTGGGTTAAACATGGCTCTTTTCTGCAAGGCCGTAAGGAGGGACTGACAATGGAAAATGTATCTATCGGTATACTAAGGTCATCACTTATTAATTGGCTCAGATTTTAATCGAGGATTTATCAAACATGAATACTCCTTGGGGAGAAATCTATAAAAACTAAGCTCTGTATGTAAACTTTATCTTGTGATTTGTGTAGCAAAATATATTACCAATGTCTTGTAAAATACAGGTATACCCATGAGGGCCAGACCAAAATACATTGCTCATTTTCAAAACTGATAGAGAGATAAATAAAGTGTAGTGAAAAAATGACTGAATTATATTTTAGAATAGTTCAATGATTTGCCAGTTTTTAGGTTTACTGATCTTTCCAAAAAATGTTCTTATAAAACAAAAGAAATGAATCATTTTAAATCTCATAAGATAACATTGCCAGCTTTATTGGTGAACAGAACAAGTCACCCTACAATTGACCTTCTTTGTTCAGGGAGGAGTCATTGGAATGATCCTTATTGTATATGTAAATATGAAGCCAACAGGAAACCAGTGTGTTTGGAGACTCCTCTAAGACAGCCTGGCCTTCAATTTCTCTCAAATATCCTTGGAATGCAGAACTGCTCAGTAAGTAGGAGTAGAATTATTTGAATCTGGGCAAGCAAACCTCCTAAAAGGAAAAGAATTGAGATTATACCATTTTGTTCTCGGGTTTAATATAACAAAAATGCCTCTGATAGGATATCATTGACCAAACTGATGCTAACTAGAACAAAATTTATTAAGGGCACTGAAAACCCACCACAAGGGAGAAGAAATCTGCATTTCAAAATCAGACTCACCACCATATTCTTAAGTGGAAGATCTGGTTCCAAGAAGTATGTGTCTAGGATAACCTTTACTGTTAGAGGAGCATGAGCCACCCATTTAAAAGTGCACTTAATCGTGTATGACATTGAAGCATAATGTCAGGATTGGTGCTGGCTCCCGGCTCATCTAGGACAGAACCCCCTGCTGTGAACACTTATTCATGAGAACATACTAGAGCAGTGTCTAACAGCAGTTGATATGTTAAGATAAAACGCCAAAGTAGAGTCAGCCTAGGCTGTCAAGACAAAGAACAATAGAATTGGTAGATTAAACAACAAAAATAATGTATTAAAAAAAAAAATCCAGTTAGAGAAACCATGAAGTCTCACAGTTCGGAGTCTAGAAGTCTAAGCTCAGCATGTTACCATGGTGGAGACCTAGTAAGGGCTCTCTTCCTGGTTTGCAAACGGCTGCCCCCTTGTTGTGTCCTCACCAGCTAGTGGGGTAGGGGGAAGAGAAAGAGCTAGAAAGAAAGTTTTCTCTCATTTCTTCTTTCTGACAAGGGCACTAATTCCATCATGGGGGTCCCATACTCATGACCTCATCTAAACCTAATTATCTCCTAAAGATATATTTCCAAATAACATTACACTGGGGGATTGGAGCATTAACATTTGAAATAGGGTGGGGATGATTTGCACAGTTCAGTCCATAGCAAGCAGCAATTGGGCAGACTTTGCCTGTTTGTTTCCCTGTACTTGTCAAAAAGAATGTTCCTCTATACTGAACCTGGCCTTAGTGGGATCTCAATGGGAGTACCAGAGAGGTTTTAGTGTTCTGACTAATCAGAAAATAGAGTTATCAAAAAAGAAAAGAAAAGAAAAGAAAAGAAAAGAAAAGAAAAGAAAAGAAAAGAAAAGAAAAGAAAAGAAAAGAAAAGAAAAGAAAAGAAAAGAAAAGAAAAGAAATGGGCCCATCATTTAGCTTAAGGGCTATGTCGCTGGACTCCCACGTAGTCAATCGGTTCTCCTCCTAGACCCGTGGGTGCGTGCGTGCCCAAGATCCTGAGAGAGGAATGCAGGAGAAGGGGCGATGTGGCCATCTCCCCTAGGGGGTGATTTCTCACTTTCTATCTCTCTGTCTCTCTCTGTCTGGCGAGTGCATGCGCCCTATAGCAAAAACCTCTCAAAAAAATTAATTAATTGGAATTAAAAGAATTATGAACAGGGCCAGCAGGTGGTGTGGTGGTTAAGGTGCTAGACTCCCACACTGCGGACCACTATTTGAGTCCTATACCTAGAAGCTTGAATATTATGCTGACTGCATACCCAGAACTCTAGGAGGAGAATAGAGGAGAAGGGACTGTGGCATGCCCATCCCCTGGGGGGTGGAGGAGAGAGATTTCTCAAGTTTTATCTCACTGACTCTCTGTCTCTCTTCAGGGAGCACACATGCACTATTGCCAAAATAAAAATAGTAAGAAGAAGCATCTTCAGATGCTTCTTGAATGTCTGTATAAGGAGCTCCATTGATCCACTTCCCTGCAAAACAAATACATGGAAGAATTATAAACAACAATCAATTAAAGTCGCCAGAGTTTATCCTAAGGACAAATAGAAAAGACATTTCATTCATGAAAAATTACTAAATTAGATGAGAATAAGTCTACCACATTTCAGAAAGAACCTGCTTCCTTCCTCCCATTTACTATAGCAGAAGATTCCTTCCCCATGGCTGTGGCCAAGAAGTTTAGAATCCCTCTCCCTTCAGCTCCTAGTCAAGGTCAGGCTACAGTATCTTCACAGGAAGTGCAGACTGTCAATATTTCCCACCCACCTGGGAACCAGCAGTTAGCGTAATGGCTATGTCGCTGGATTCCCACGTAGTCGACCGCGGTTCGTGTCCCGGACCCGGTGGCTTAAAACTCACGCTGGGCACGTGTGCATGCATGCCCAAGATCCCGAGAGGAGAATGGAGGAGAAGGGATTGTGGCGTGACCATCCCCCCTGGGGGGTGATTTCTCGCTTTCTGTCTCTATGTCTCTCTCTGTCTGTCTGGCAAGCGCACGCGCCCTACAGTGAAAATCTCTCAAAAAAAAAAAAATTTCCCACCCACCCTCTAGGTCAATGTTTCAGAGACTAATTTTAATAAAGCGCATCCAACAGGTTGGGATTCCCTTTTCTCTGTCCAGTCACAACTCCTAGGGTGGAGACTAACCCATTCATGGCGGATTGAGAATACTGGAATGCCTGTTGCTGTCATCTTAGCTCATGCATAAGGTAACAATTCCATTATAGGAAAAGCAAGCCAAGAAGAACAGAATCTGCCTCCACTGCCGGCTACCCATCTTGTAAACCAGTGGTGTCACTCAGAGAGAAGTAGATCACTGTCTCCATCTCTGGAGCAGTGGCTTAGATATTTGTCAAAGGAGTGAGGCAAGTATAAGAAGATATCTTGAAAAGTACAATATATAAAATAAAATTTACTGGTAGATTTAAACTAATGGATCAAGGCCAGCTAGGTGGGGCAGTGATAACATGCTGCTCAAGTGATGCTAGATCCGTGTGGAAGCTCATAGTTTCTGTTTCCTGTTGATCTGTACACAATGACCATGTCACCCATGATCCTGATGGCTGGGAAGATGGGGGGAGGGGACGATATAGTGGCATAAAATCCTTCTTAGGGTGCTTACCTCCCTCTTCTCACTCTCCCCCTCTTCTTTCATTCTATTGAAATAAATAAATAAAACTTAAAAAAATAAAACTTAACAGTTGATGGAATCAGCAAACATGAAGACATATTGGGAAAAATATTCAATCCAAAGAATAGAAAAAAAAATAATGAAGGAAATGAATAAATGAGTAAAGCTACAGAGAACTGTGGGGTGTTATTAGCCACCAACATTTGTATAATAAAAGTACCAGTAGGAAAGGAAAGAGAAAAAGATGCAGAAAAACAATTAGATAAATAGTGGACAATACTTCAAATTTAATGTAAGACATTAATATACATATTTTAAAAGCTCAAAAATCTCCAAGGATCAATCCATCATAAAACATAAGCATAGGTGTACCAAAACAGAACCCCTAAGATACATGAAACAAAGATTAGAAATAGTAGGCACCAGCAGGTGGAATGATGGCTAAGGTATTGGCTGACTGTGAGTTAAGTCCTGAACCCCATGTCTTGAAAGTCACACCAGGTGTGTGTGTGTGTGCGTGTGTGTGTGTGTGTGAGCCCAAAATCCCAAGAGGAGAATGGAGGATAGGGGGTTGTGGCATGGTCATGTCTGCTGTGGGGGTGATTTCTCACTCTCTCTCTCTCTGTCTCTCTCTCTCTCTGTCTCTCTCTCTCTGGCAAGCACCCATGCCGTATGGCAAAACCCTTAAAAAAAAAAGATAATAGAAGGGAATTTTTTCAAATGAATAAAGGACAGCTAAGAAAAGTCCATAGATAACATACCTTTGCTAAGTGAAAACGTCGTATTATTTAAGATGGCAGTACTCCTCAAATTCATCTACAGATTCTACCTAATCTTTATTAAAACCCCAGACATCCTAAAATTCATGTGGAAATTCAAGGGAATCAGAAAAGCCAAAATAATCTTGAAAAAAAGAATAACAAATTTAGAAGATTCACATTACGCTAAAGTTTACTACACAGTAACAGGAATCAAATGAGATGATTCTGGCATAAGGAGAAATATCTAGATCAACTAAATAGCATATGATTCCAGAAAACTGTTGTTACTTTTATAATCAATCGATTATCATCAAAAGAGCCTAGAAGATTCAATGGAGACAAAAAGTCTTTTATTGGAACAATTAGATAGCCACTCATTAAAAAAAAAAAATGATGTTGAACAGCTTCTTTGCACCATATAGGAAAATTAAATTGGGCCAGCCTTGTAGTCTAGTGATAAGGAAACTACTTCCCATACTGCTGACTGAGTTTTGATCCTGGCCTCGTCAGCTTTCCAGGCATATGGGCATGCATACCCCAAATCTCAATGGGATGGAGAAATGAAGGAGGGGTTGCTACATGACTATGCTCCATTGAGAGTGCTTTCTCCACCTCACTCTCTCCCTCTGTCTGGTTCTCTGTTTTTCTCTGGCAATTAAAGAGTGTAACTCAGAACAGATTATAGCTCTAAATATTTTAAAAGTTCCTTTGTGAGAAGAAAAGATGACATGTAAATTAAAAATTCCATGTATAACTTGTCTAAGTCTCTTTATTGTCTTTCTAGTAGTCAGCCTTTCCTGTTTTTAACAGAACCAATTATTTAAAAATTCTTGATTGGAAATTTAGGAGTATATTATTATAACCTTGGATAATACATAGCCTCCTTAGATATACCAGGAAAGCATAATGACAAATGTAAAAAAAAATAAGCTAGAATTGAAATAAAACTTTTGTGCTTAAAACTACCATTAAAAATGTTAACAAACAACCCACAGAATGAGAGAATGACATAAAATGTTTGCAAGTTATACCTCTAAGAAGGGACAGAAGATGTATACAGAATCTGACAATTCAATACTGAAAGTATGAACGTTCCAATTAAGAATTGAGCAAATGATATAAACATTTCTCCACAGAAGACATATAAATGACCAGTAAGCACATTTTCATGTGTTTCTGTTTCCTAATAGTATTAGTAATTAGGGAAATGCCAATCAAAAACCACATTGAGCTACTCCTTCTTAGCCATCAGGTTAGCTCCAGTGAAGTCCTAGCAGGATGAGGAGAAACCAGAGCTCTCCATTCTGGTGGGAAATTAAAAGGAATAGCACTCTGGAAAATAGTCTGGTAGTTTCTCAAAGTTTAGACTCAGAAGATCTACTCCCAGTAATATACAAAGAGTTGCAAATGCAACATATATATGAATGTTCAGATGGGCGTTACTCATAGCAACCAAAAAGTAGAAAGAACAACCGAAATATCTTTGACTGATGAGTGAGTAAACGAAATGTAACGTTTTTATACAATGGAGTATTTTTGGACAATTAAAAAGAAATAAAGTTTTGATACATACTACAACATGTCTAAATCTTAAAGATATTATACAAAGTGAAAGAAGCCCCTCATAGAAGTTGTATTGTCTGAGGACCAGCAGTTAGCGTAATGGCTATGTTGCTGGACTCCCACGTAGTTGACCATGGTTCGAGGCTCAGACCCAGTGGCTTAAACTCATACCGGGCACATTTATGTGTGTGCCCAAGATCCCAAGAGGAGAATGGAAGAGAAGGGATTGCAGCCTGGCCATCCCCCTGGGGGGTGATTTCTCGCTTTCTGTCTCTCTGTCTCTCTCTGTCTTTCTGGTGAGCACATGTTCCCTATAGCAAAAGGTCGACGTTCCCATAAAGAAAAGCCACTAAAAAAAAAAAAAAAAAAAAGAATCAGTTGCAAAAGAGTGAGCAGGATCGGGAGAAGCATATGTAAGAACTGCGACCCATGAAAATTTTAGAAATTAAATTTCATTAAATCACAGGCACAGAAAAGGAAGCCTTGTCTCTAATTGTGATTTTCAATCTTCAGCCTGAATCAGAATTGCATGGAAAGCTAAAAGAGAATGCTGTTCTGGGCTCCCTTCTGAAGTCTATGATCAGCAGGTCTCAGTGGGGCCTAAGAGTATACATTTCTAGCATATTCTCAGAGGATACTGATGCTATTGTTCAGCAGCCATGCTTTGAGAAATACTGAACTATAAAATTAGAATGACCAGGTTTTGAATCCTGACTGCTTTTTTTTTGTGGTATCTTGGAATCACTAATAATCTATTCTACTTCTCTTATACTCAGAGATGAATCCATTCATATATTAAAATGTATTGATTATCAATTAATTCATCTATTTATTTGAATGAGGATGCTTATATTTACTTTGAGTGAACTTGTAGACATTCTTGTGAAATAACATGACAAAATAAATCCTCAGTACATTGTTGCATTGCTTGGCACTCAGTAAATGCAAAGTACTTGCTTTGATTATAAAATAGGTTAAGTAATCAATTAAATTAATTGAGATAGAAATAAAAGTCAATAGAAATGTGTAAAAAGCTATATATAATACTATAAAGAAATGATAAATATCTATTTTTTCTTATGAATCTTGAATTAAATTATATGTCGTATAATTCTTACACTCAGCAGCAAATGTATACATAATAGTTGTGTGATATTTTGTGTGTATTGACTCTGTATTAGCATGCTCCAACCATGTTTTAATTATCTGTTGAGAAATGACTCTCAAGCTTTACTTGGAGGCAAATGGTAAATGAAATTAATAGCAGTTTGCTCTATGTAATAGGCAATAATGGATCACCTTTTATAATAGGCTAGCAATGCTTCATTTATACTGTACCCTCTGGGAAATTAGATGTTCAGGATAAGTAAAACTTTCCATATAATTAATGCTTGATCCCTGAAATAAAATATTTACTCTTCATCATGGCTTTGTAAAACACTAGGAGACACATAATTCTTTACACTTCAATTTTTCATTTCAATTTTTATAAAAATCAATTTAGGAACATTTGCATGCCCTACACAATACCATGAGGCATACAGGGACATTTGAAGAAAATTGGACTTGAAATTCTCTTTCTTTTTTTCTTCTTTTAAGCTTTTGGATTGTGTGCACTTTCCAGAAAGTCAGAAAGAGAGAGGGGCAGTGAGAAAGCACATCCGTGAGGGATGGACTCATATGATTGACAATTTGTATGAAAGAGCTACTACAAAAAAGCAATGGTTAGAAAAAAATTTGTTTTAAGAAGTATTTACATTGGGCCTACATGATTCATAAAATCATAATGTTGGATAATAGTAATAACATGTTATTGTAAAATGGAAATGGTATATGTGAGATCAAGCTCTAGAAGTTCTGGAGTGCACAAGTAATAAGCATTAGCAGAGAGCTCCAGCTCACAAATTCTGATCCTACAGCTTCATTACCTTTTACTCTATCTACCCCTTGGTATTAATGGTGAGTTATTAAGGACCAATACACAAAAAAGGGAAAAGTATATGCTTGATTTTGTAGATGGATTCACACAGTAGCAAGGTCTATCTGGCAGTTCCTAGCTACTCCCTTGTACCCTGATGTGGAGAATCTGCAGAAGATTGTTGCACAGAGAAAGTTTTTCTTAAGCATAATGTCAAGCAGTATAACTAGTTATTACCATTATAGACTTTTTTTGAGAGAAAGGTGACATATGGAACTGATCTGTATTGATTTATAGGCAGTAGCCAAGGCTTGACTTGTTGAAAAAATAAAGAATAAAATTGGAATATTTACAACAATTAAAATTGGGGAGATGTATATGGATGGTCATTCTAGAATGAACTAAAAAGAAAGAATACATGTACCAACTAGATACTTTCCAGAAGCTTCCACCATAGAGGATACTTCAATCATTAGATGGACAAGATGAATCATTTTGTTGATGTCATTAAACTTTATTCTCTAGATACCCACTGCCATCCCAATGGTCTCATGTATAAAGAGTAAATATAGGTAGAAATATAGGCTAGTCAGGGTAAGAGAAAACCAGAGCTTTCCTATATTAAGACTGATCTGCCTACCACCCATCAACTTGTAAACACATGTTACTGTCAGATTGCTCTTGCCCCCTTGCCTCATGTGTAAGACAATTATTGTCTTCATGGGAATAAGTAAATACGAGCTTTCCTAAAACACTTCTGCCAGAACGTCCATTAGTGGATTTACAGAATGCCTTATTTATGACCATGTTATCTCATACATCATTACCTCTAAACAATAAACTCATCTTAGTCACAGAAAGATAACAATGAACTCATGTGCAAGGGATTCATTTGTCTTACCATGAATTCCTCATTCAGAGAGAAAAGAGTTTGATAGAATACCGTTATGATCCATTGAAGATTTACTTATGTCTTGCAGTTGTATTATAGTCCAATTTCTGATTTCAAGTCCTTTTTAGCTAGAAAATGTAAAACTAGGAAACAGCATGATGATAACCCCCCTTTAACTGATATGTTTAGTAATCCTTCATGAAACATTTGTTGCTCCTCTTTGCACCCTTGGGCTTGCTGGGTTTGGAAATACAAGTGGCTAAATGATGTGTGCATATACTGTAAATATAGTTATGGCTCTGCTAAACAGGTAGCTGAGAAAGCCACTGTTCATTCTGGGGTCCTCAGGCTGAAACAGGAGTAGAGAATAAGGTCAGTCTGTTGCTCAATTCCAATTAGAAGGGCAAATTGTTATTCTCCTACAGCACACTGAAGCACTTCTAATTATTCCCATATCCAGTGGTTAATCATCAATGGGAAATGGCATCAATGCAATAAAGACAGGTTTATTGAAGACTTGGATCTCGAAAGTAATCTATATCTAAATAATTTTAGTTGGGAGAGGTGCTATTGAGGATAGGTGATCTTAATTTCTTTTTCAGTTGATATATTGTCAAAGGATAATAAAAACTTGAATAGTTGGTATAAGAAGAAAGGGGTAATTATCATTTTAGCTCTAGTGACCAGACATACAATGGAGCACTGTGGAAGCTATAACTTAGTTATTCTCTTTATCTTTAATTCTCTGCTACATTATCTGAAGAGTACTAATGGTGTATAATGTTATAATTTGGAGTCCATGGAAATTAGAATTTAACTGGGTTCATCCCTCAGTAATAGGATTTCTTCTCAGTAATAGGGTGTCTTCTCTGGACTGAAAGAAGTTGTTTTTCTTTTTTTTTGTGTGTGTGTGGTTGTTTGTTTTTTGCCTCTGAACACAGATTGAGAGTAGACAAAAATTTAGGAAAAAGAAATGAAATAAATTTCTATTTGCTCCCCTTCATCTCCAGGCTCTTTTCCACCTTTGTTATCTGTATTTCCTTAGAGGTTTGACTTTGCAGGTCAGCCAGGGCTGACCTGGCTTTTAGTTGGGTTTGGCCAATAGTGACACTGACAAGTGAGTTCAGAGGGTCAGTGGGAGAAAAGGTTGCACTGGCGTTCTGGTGTGCTGCATCTCTCTACACATGGAGTTCTCATCTTGTGGTTCTAAATCTAACTTGGCTCTCATGTCTTTTTTCTCCTTGCTCTTTCATGTGTGGTAAAAGATTATCACAGGCCACGTCCCTGAGAATCTTAGTATCTATTTTTTCTTAACACCGTGCCCACTTTTTAGAAGTTTATTCATTATGTTCACTTCAAAATCCCACATGAGTATATCTTCTGTTTTCATTAAATTATGATGAATACAGCAAATATTCTCAAAGAAGGGAATGTAAAATGTTTCTGCCTGTAGAGGAAGTTCAGGGAAATTTCAACATAAGAGGTGCTCGGGCTTCCTTGAGTACACCCCAGTCTTGCAGTACTACATCTTCCACATTCATATCCTCACTTTACATAATAGAGTTAGGACAGTTGTGTTTTCATCTTGGCTTGTGATTCTGCCACCTGCAGTTAAATTTCAGGCCTGATTATCAACCATATTTTCCCTTTAAGAAGTAAAAAAGCATTTTAAATGTCAACTTTGAAGCTCCATCATTGCTCTCAACGGTTTGAGTGGAAAATTCAATGCTCTGAGTTTGTTTTGTGTGGAATCTCCCCAATTACAGCCTGAATGTCACATCATGGTTTGACTAAACATCATCATTTTATAGTGAATTGTCAAGTTAAGCCACTTTTTGATTGTTTTGAATATTCTTTTTGCTAAGCACTATATTCCAGATAACTGCATGATATAATTTACATAATCATTACATGTCTGCAAATCATTGATTAACCATATTAACAATATCCTACTTAAACAGGGAAATAATTCATCTGAAAAATTCCAACTTGCGGATTTTACTTATTTGTTTTGCTATAGGGTGCATACTCTCACTGGGGAGAGAGAGAAGGAGAGAGATAGAGAAAGTGAGAAATCACTTCTCAGGGGTGATGGCTATGCCACAATACCTTCTCCTCCATTCTCTTCCCAGGATTTTGGGCACATGTGCACATGCACCTGGTGTATTTTTTCAAGATGCAAGGTCCAGGACTCAAGCTGCAAATTTGACCATGTGAGATCCAGCTGCCCTAACCTCCACGGCACCTACCTGATGATTTCTATCTTGGCATTATGCCTGTTCTGAAGAAGGATATCTATTAATTCAAACCAGGGTAACAAATGGTGTTCTGAATATTCAAAAAATATATAGTTTAATTCAGAGAATCAGTTATGTGGTAGTTGATAAAACAAGAAACCAATAGAGAACTTTGAGAGTGGAGCCAAGGTAAGTAACAACAGGAACCTCATGCCATAGCTAAGCTGGAAAAACAAAGGACAGCATATTGTTTCCACAGGTCAGGAACCTGGACTGCTCTCTGGAACCGGAAACCTCAGGAGGCCATTCTTGGAGAAGTTAATGCCAGAAATGCCACCTGAAACTGTACTCTTTTTTTTTTTTTTTGGCCAAATTTAACCAGATGTAGCTTCACCCAGGAGTTTGGAAAATGTAGCCTTAGATTGGCCAGTGTTTGACATTAAAGAGAGGCAGAGGGAAAGGGAGAAACGCAGCTGAGGTTGAATAAGCCAGGGATAAAAAAAAAAAATGGTGAGTTATACTAAATTCAGATTCATTTAAAAGTAACTTAAAGACTCATTTCCTAACATTTGTCAATCTTCTGAGGGACTAAGTCTCAACCCAAGTTACTGACTTGCTCTTTCTTTCCCAGTGTAATTCAATATTTATTCAAAAATGGGCTTATAAAAAAACAAAAGAATTATTTCAATCAACTCATGTATATATAAGATTTGTTACTTTTGACTAGGTGGAAATACTGTTTAAAATGCTATACCACTCAACAACAACAAAAAATTTCTGCCAGTTCCTAAATATATATTAAGGCTTTCCACAAATACTTCATCTCCAATTGTTTTGCAAGTCCTCATGAGTCCAAATTTCAGTGGAAATATTTCAGTCAGGAGAAAACTGAGAATTCATTATCTACTGGTTAAATGGCATATGGGTCTACAAGGTATCTATAAAACTAGAAACTGACTCAAAATGGCCATAACTCAGTCCAAATATTTGATGCTCTTTCAATAAATAATTAACAAAGAACAGGTCACTTAAAGTACCCTGAATCAGGGGTCAGTAGGTGGCATGGTGGTTAAGGCACTGAATCTCACATGGCCAAATGAGCAATTTTAGTCCCTGATGGAGCAGTATTAATATCCCACTGAGAGGGCCAGCAGATGGCGTAAAGGTTAGATTGTTGGACTCACACATCCTTGACTGTGATTTTAGTTCTGGTTCCAGTGGCTTAAAATTCAGGCTGGGCATGTGTGCATATGTGCTCAAAATCCCAAGAGGAGATTGGAGAAGAAGGGATTGTAGAATGACCATCCCTCCTGAGGGTGATTTCTTGCTTTTTCTCCCTCTGTCTCTCTAGCAAGTACATGCACCCTGTAGCAAAAATCTCAAAAAAAAAAAAAAAATTGCTTTGGGTGCATGTGCACTCATGACCAAAATTCTAAGAGGACAATGGAGGAGAAGGGACTGCAAGGTGGCCATCCTGCTGGGAAGCAATTTTTCTCTTTCTCTGTCTCTGGTGAGTGCATATGTCCCATAGCAAAACTAAAACAAAAATACCCCATGTCTCAAAGTCTCAGGTGAGTTTTGTCATTGTGCCCTGGGCATGCCGGGGAAGCACCATTGAAAACACTTGTGATTAGAACAGTATGTCTTTTATCTGTTATGAAGACATTTTTCTATTATTTCTTGCTATCAATAATCAGGATCTCTCCCCTGATTAATATGATAACTTTATGTCAAAAATCTGAGGGTGGCCTTGCTATTTTGAGCACCAGAATAAATGTCAGACTTGGCATATCATTTTCATAAACTTGTAGCTTGCTGTGTGCAACCATTCATAAAAGTAAAATTTGAACATAAGTGCTCAGCATGGGCAGCATTCTTCAGATGGTTAATTCTGTTTATTTCTGTCTCAAGAAACCATCCCTAGTTTGTGACTGGTAAACATTCACAAATAACAATTCCACAATCTTCCTGCTATCCCAGTGTTTTGAGGGACTGCTTCCTGACCTGGAGAGTTATGCTAGATTTTTCTTGTACTGTATTCAGTGAAAAAAAAAACTATTTGTTTTCTCTCGTAATAATCTTTTCCAAGCCAGAAAGTTGTTATTGTTCCTTTATTACTGCTTTCTCTTTCATCTTTGTAATTTCAATTCTTTCAATGAAATATATATTTTTACTCTTATATTTTAAGAACTATAGCACTCTTGCATAGACTTTGTATTTAATAAATTTTGTTTTGTTATACATTGGAAACTTTTCCTTTAAAATGCAAATATTATTTCTTTCTGCTTATATTTTTCCCATAGAACTTGCATCTTTGCTATGAGTAAACTTACATTCTGTTTATATGGTCTATTTCCTCATCACTCTCAGAGGATGAGACTGAGCCAAGCAATGAATGAGCTGATGTTTTTTAATATATGATATCTCTCTTTCCTTCTCTCTCTGTATATATGTGAGATATATATGTACGTATACATACATATATATGTGAGATATATACACACACACACACATATATATAATATAATATGCTTTTTCAATTAAAAATGAGGTGGCAATTTTAAATATATAATAAGTAGAAAATTGCAGGGACCAGCAAATGGCATAATGGCTGTGTCCTGGACTCCCATGTAGTCGACCGCAGTTCAAGTCCCTGACCCAGTGGCTTAAACTCACACAGGGAAAAAAAAAAAAAAAAAACACTCATGCAGGGTGTGTGTGCATGTGTGCCCAAGGTCCCAAGAGGAGAATGGAGGACAACAGATTTTTATGTGGCCATCCCCCCTGGGGATGATTTCCCGCTCTCTGTCTCTTTGTCTCTCTCTTTCTTTCTGGCGAGCACGTGAGCCTTATAGCAAAAATCCTCTCCAAAAAAAAAAAAAAAAAAATTGCCCTCCTATGTTTACCTAAATCCTTTCATAATGTACTATGATATTTAAGTAAACAGTTAATAATTTTATTTTGTTAGTTATTTTATTGGCAAAGTGCTTAAAATGCAGTATTCAGTATGTATAGTAAATAACTTAATATATTGATTCATATTTTTTTGAATTTTGCTAGAGGGCATGTGCACTCGCTGGAGAGACAGAGAGAGACAAAGAGACAGAAAGTGAGAAATCACCCCCCAGGATGGATGGACATGCCACAATCCCTTCTCCTTCTTTCTCCTCTCAGGATTTTGGGCATGCATCCACATCTGCCTGGTCTGAGTTTCAAGTCTCTGAGTTTGGGACTCAAACTGCAGTTGACCACCTGGGAATCCAGCACCTTAACCACTATGCTACTGGCCCCATTCATTTTAAAGTTTTTTCTTCTGTGTGTGTGTGTGTGTGTGTGTGTGTGTGTGAGAGAGAGTGAGAGAGACGGGTACCTCAGTAAGTTCCTCATGCACAATGTACCCTCAGCCTCAGTCAACCCAGATCGGTGCACCCAGTACTTACAGTGAGGCCTTGGTACATGCATCCAGAACCTTATGTGGATCCAGCATCACAGAATGTGGTATTACCGCTGCATCACTGTCTGGGATCTTGACTTGTACATATTTTAAAAGGTGATGGCTGTTTCCTTTTGAAAAAAGTGCAATGAAAAAGTAATCAGATGTAGATAATTATAGGTATAATAATAGAACATATTTTTTTCATTTTTGTTCTTAAAGCTAGTGATTAAAAGATAATAATTACTTTCTTCTGATCATTAATTACAAACCAGAAACAACAATAAGAACTCTATATGGATTACAAATTCTAGTAAAGCTCATAGCATTTTTAGGGCTTAAATTCACACAATTCGACTTTATATTTACCATTATGCTATATTTACATTCAAAGCATAAAATAAATTCAGTATTTCCTGTAAATGACAGTACACTACAGGCAAAATATAGATTTATATATTGTGTGTTAGGAGGATGACTCGACTTGAATTTTTTCTTTCATTTTACTTGATAATATATCTATAATGCTCTAACATAAATTGTGCCCTTCTACTAAGAGGGAATACCTTTTCCACAGAAATAACATATGTACGTCTAAAAGGTTTTCTCTGAAAAGGTATTGAACATATAAAACAGATTCAGCCGAAACTGAAGCACAAAATGGACCTTCCCTTCAAAAACTGCTCATCATTTTCAAAGATGTATTTGTGTATTTCCTTCCCTGAGGAAAACTACTAGGTTGTTTTGTAACTTTAGTTTTCCACAATAATCAATCTGAGTTCCATTTCCGCTCACAGCTAAGCTATCTAACTTTAAATGATTAAAAATCATCAATACATTTAATAGGTACATATTTTAAGGATGTTTGACTGTAATAGGCTATTAACTCAACAAGTGGCATTTAATATTTTCTCTAAAAAATACTATTATTGTAAGTTACATTACTTGTGAAAATAATATGTAATAATATTGATAGCATAAATCTATAACAAACAATAGATCATAGTTTGACTTTGCCTCAAGAACAATACATTTATCAATTGTCCTAAGTATTTTATTTAAAATGCTTACTTTTCCCTTGCATTTCTTGATCTTTAACTATATATTTCTCTCTTTTTATTAAGGAAGACAACAAGGTTTTTTTTTTTTTATTGCAAAGTCAGTAGATTTTGGGTTGATTCTATTTGTCTCCCTAGGAAAATGTCTGCCTTTCTTTAAATTAGGAAAATGTATTTTCTATGAACTTCGAAAAATATCACTGAACCAAATTCTTTAGGGAAAGGGTAAAATTTAAGGATGTTTCTGAAAACAGACTGAAATTACAGCAAAGGAAAGTAGGTCTCCACAGTCTCAGCAGTCACTTGTAAATCTGAATGACATGCACAATGTATTGAAATATTCCGTGACGGACTCGCTACATTTACTGCAGCATTAATGTAAGAAGCTCCTCAAACGGTTCACCTTCTTGCTTACTGATGAGTGGAATTGTTTGAATCTCAACTGGGATTATAATTGGCACTCAACCTCCTCTCAGCCTTTCAGAATATTGGCATTTCTTTTGACAAAATTATGCAGCACAGAAGGAGCTAAATAAGGGCAGGAAGGTGGTGTAAATAGGTGAGATCTTCCATCAAGTACCAACTCATCCTTAATCTCCAGGCTTATTTGGATTGCAACTCTTACCTTTGGCACAGTAGAAGTTTCAGAATTTAGAATCATGTCTGCATACTGTTTTCTGTCACCTACATACATTGGAATCAATTTGCAGCACTTTTTTTCCCCTAAGGGAATGCTTTCTGCCTAGCACATATATGATTTTAAAAATAAAATAGTTTTCTTACCCATACATAAACTATATTTACATATTACTTTAATGACATAATAACGTGACTTTAAACTTACAAATTCTTTTTTGTATATTCAAGTTTTCTGATAGATGAAGAGTTTTCTCCTCAAACAAACTAAAAATATAAAAAATACCAAAATTGTTCATTGAATATTTAGGTAACAGGCACTGTGCTAAGCAATTTTTATACATTTTAAAAAGTTCATGAAAAGTGGAATAAAATACAAGTTTATTTTGGTGCAAAGATTTTGAAACCTATGCATAGTCTTTGTAAGTTGCAATTTTCCATGAACTTGTTAAGACCGCTTATATGGGACCAGCAGATGGTGCAATGGCTGTGCCACTGGACTCCCACGTAGTTGAGGGCTGTTCGAGTCCTGGACCAAGCGGCTTAAAACTCACAATGGTAGTGTGTGTGCTTGTGTGTTCAAAATCCCTAGAGGAGAATGGAGAAGGGATTACAGTGTGAGCATATCCCCTGGGGGGTGATTTCCTCACATGAGTCTCTCCATGGGGCACACAGGCCCTATAATAAAAAGCAGACCACTCATATTACCTCTTAATTGTAATATTAATTTCTCTTAATGGTAGTATAGTCCTCATTTTACTAATAAACTAATCAATGCCCAGGACAACTAAGCAATATTTTTAATAACTCATGGTTTAAAAAGTGCTTATGTAAGATTTAAATTTAGACCAGTTTAGTGAAAATGTTTTATATTCTATATATAAGGAAATATTCTTTATATATATCCTATATATAAAGGAGAGCATTTTTTCCTCCACATTATTGTTTGCCAACTGAGAAGAAATAAATTTTAGAAAGTAATTTTTGATGTTTTAAAAATATTTTCTTCAGTTTTACCTCTTTTGTATCAATTATATTTTCAGTTTTCTTTGCATTCTACTGCACATTAAATTATATACCTGTAGAGTTGTTGATAGTATTCTATTTTAATCCTTTTAATGACTCCTTTTTACTCCTTTTTACTCCTAATTTTATTAGTTAATATTGATTTCTTTCTTAATTTCTTTATCAGTCTAGTTTGGACAAAGAACCAACTTTTAATTTATTGTTTTACAGTTTTCTATTTTGTTAATTTTCACTTTAATATTACATTTTTTCCTTCTTCATTGAGGTTTAGTTTTGTCTTAATTCTCAAGTATCTTATGTTAGTTTACATTATTTGTTTGAAATGTTTTTTCCTTAATGTATGTCTTTGCAGTGATACATTTCTCTCTGAGCACTGCTTCACTCTATAAAGTTCTGTATGTTGTGTATTCATTTACGTTCAATTTAAATTGATTTATTTTTTTATTTTTTAAAAATTCTCTAGAGGTCATACACATTCACCAGAGAGGAAATGGGCTGGAGAAAGAGAAAGCACCCCCACCCGGGGATGTGGGCACACTGCAATTCCTTCTCCTCCATTTCTTCTTTCAGGATTTTGGGCACATATTCAAACCATGGAGTCAGACGTGGGATTCTGCCACCTCAACCACCACACCACTGGCTGGTTCCCTCTGTCACAATCATCTTTAGGTATTCTTTATCCGTATGTGTGTGTGTGTGTGTGTGTGTGTGTGTGTGTGTGAACATTATTGCCTGAGGCCATTTCTTGTCAGCATGAAGGACTTGTGCTTATCTCGTAAGGCATGAATGCTAGCAATGGACTTTCTAGTTTTTTCAGAGAGACTCCAGAATTAAGGTTACTTAATTTTTTTTTTCAATTTCTTTCAACTTTGAGGTATAATTGTTGAGTAACAATTGTAGAAACTGTATATATTTATTTTTTAAAGTATATTATTCTTCATATTTTTTAAATACATTCAGTCACTATACATCATTTGGCTTATAAAGAGAATTTACCTAACATAAAATAAATATCAGGCCAATCCAGTTGAGAAAGTTATACGTGTTATCATCAACAGGTAATAAACCACTACTGTGTCCCACATATGTCTTGCCTATTCTTTCTCCCTAATTTCCTTCTCTATAGTCTTCGCCCCTCCCACCCTCCTTCCATACTGTCTCCAGTGTCCATAACTATTTTCAATATTTTTATGTCCTTCGATCTTTCAGTTTCTACCATAGAGTGCAGTCAGTTGATAAATATTAAGTAAAGACATATGATGTCTCTCTTTCATAACCTGGCTTACTTCACACAGTAAATCTTCCAATATTCAACCACTTTCTATCAAATGCCAGGGTCTTGTTATCTATGGCTGAATGGCATTCCTTAGAGTGTATATGCAACACTTTTTCAATCCATTCATCTCTTTGTGGACATTTGGGTTGGTTCCATGTCTTAGCAATAGTGAACAATGTCACAACAAATAATGATGTGCAGGCACTTTTCCAACTGAGTGTTCTCCTGTTCTATGGGTTGGTACCCAGGAGTGGAATTGCTGGATCATGTGAGAGTTCTATTTGTAGGTCTTTGAGGAAACTCCATATTGTTTTCCACAGTAACTGGACCAATTTATAATCCTACCAACAGTATAGAAAAGTTCCCCTTTCACCACAACCCCACCAACGCTTACCATTTTTGTATTTTTAATCTTTGCCATTCTTCAGGGGTTAGGTGGTATTACATTGTGATTTTAATCTGCATCTCTTTTATGATGAGGGATTTTGAGCATTTGTGCATATGTTTTTTGACTGTTCATATGTCTTTCATAGAGAATTTTTAGTTCAGCACACTCCCCCATTTTTAAATTGGGTTTATCATTTTTCTTGGGTAAGTTGCTTGAGTTCCCTGAGTATTCTAGTAACCAGTCCCTTATTTGAGGCCTATTTTACTTTGAGAAATTTTTTCATGAATACCTTTGGGTCTTCTATTTATAACATCATGTCATCTGCAAATAAAGATATTTTCAACTTTTCTTTCCCTCTTTGAATTTGAATGACTTTTATGTTATTATCTTTTCTGATTGCATTGGCTGAGACTCCCAATACTATATTGAAAAGAAGTGGAGAAAGTAGACAGCCTTGTCTTTTATCAGTTTTAAGTGGAAAAGTTTTCAGCTTTACCTCATTCTGTGTATTATTAGTTATAGGTTTTTCATATATGGCTTTTCTTGTATTAAAAATGTTTTTACTATGCCAATTTTGCTGAGTCTTAATCATGAAAGAATTGATTTTTTTGTATCAGTTAAAATGATCATAAAGTTTTTAAATCTTTCTTTCTGTTAATATGGTGTCTTATGTTTTTGGTTTTGCAGATGTTCAACCATCCTTGTATCCCTGGAATAAAGTCTACCAGGTCATGATGAATAAACTTTTTTACATGTTGTTGGATACAATTTGCAAGTATCCTTTTGAGAATTTTTGCATATATATTAATCAGAGATTAATCTGTAGTTTTCCTTTTTTGTCTTGTCTTTGTCTGTTTTGGGAATGAGGATGATGGAAGTTTTATAAAATGAATTTGGGAGGTTTCCTTCCTTTTGGATCTTTAGAAATAATTTGAGTAGAATGGAGATTAACTGTTCTTTAAAAGTTTTGTAGAATTCAGAAGTGAAGTCATTAAGACCTGGACTTTTCTTTGTCAGGAGGTTATTTATTACTGATTTAATCTCATGGCTTGTTATGGTCTACTCAGGCTTTCTGTGTCCTCCTAGTTCAATCTTAGTAGATTATGTGCATCCAGGAATTTGTCCATCTCGCCCATGTTCTCTTGTTTGTTGGCATATAGTTGCTCATAGTATCCTCTGGTAATGTTTTGTATTTCTATTGTGTCTGTTTTGTATTTCTATTGTGTCTGTTGTAATATTGCTTGTTTCATTATATATTTGATTTATATGGTTTCTTTTTTTCTTATTCTTAATCAGTCTAGCTAATGATGTGTAGATTTTGTTCATCTTTTCAAGAAACCATCTTTTTCTTTTATTTATTTTCTGTATACTTTGTTTATTTTCCATTTCATTTATTCCTGCTAGAAACTTTATTATTTCTTTTTCCCTGGCATTTTGTTGTGGTGGTTGTTGTCATTTTTCCAATTCCCTGAGGCATGATGTGAGGTTTTCTATTTGCTCACCTTTCCGTCTTTTTCTTATGTGCACTAGTTGCTATGAATTTCCCTCTTTTGACTGCATTTGCAGTGTTCCATAGATTATGGAAATTCATGTACTCATTATTATTTGTTTACATAAATCATTTTTAAATTTAGACTTAATTTATTTGATAGTTTAGAAGTCATCCACAAGTAGGCTGTTTAGTTTCCAAGCATTTGTGTATTTTCAAGGATTTTTTCTGAAATTAATATCAAGTTTAATTCCATCATGGTCATAGTTTCTATGCCTTTTAATCTGTTAAGGCTTGATTTGTGCCCTATCATATGGTCATTTTTTTAAAAAAGTTCCATGTAGGGGTGAGAAAAATGTATATTTTGTTGTCATAGTGTGGAAAGTTCTATGGATGTCTGTCAAGGCTATTTAATTTATAGTATTGTTTAGGTCCTGTATCTCTCAGCTTATTTTTGTCTAGAAGATCTGTCTAAAGGAGATATTGGGGTATTGAGAGCCCCAACAATTATAGCGTTGCAACCTATCTCTCCTTTTAGTTCCAGCAGTCTTTCCTTCACATATTTAGGTGCTCATGAGTTGGGTGCAAATATGTTATTAATTCTCTGTCTTCCTGAATTATCCTTTTTGATACTATGTAATGCCCTTCTTTGTCTCTCTTACAGTTATTGTCTTAAAGTCTATTTTGTCTGAAATCAGTATCACAACTATAGCCCTTCTTTAATTTCCATTTTTATAGAATAACTGTTTAAAGTCCTTCACTTTTAGTCTATGTATGTCTTTATTCATAAAGTGTGTTTCTTGTAGGCAACAGATAAGAGGGTTTCTATTTTTGGTTATTGTTGTTTTTGTATCCAGTCAGCCAATCTGTGTCTCTTGATTGGAGAATTTAATTCATTTTTAAAAATTTAATCCATTTTCATTCAACGTTATTACTGTTATTTCAGGACATGTCCTTAACATTCAGTGAGCCATTTTCTTGGTAGTTTTTTGTTCTCTTATATCTGTATGTCTGATTTTAGTTTTCCTGGTATAGCACTCACTTCACAACTTCTTGAAGAGCTAGTCTGTAGTTTGTAAATTCTTTCATGTTTTGGTTATCTGAAAATGTTTTAATCTTTTCTTCCTGTATGAAGGATAATCTTGCTGGGTATAGTAATCTTGGTTGAAATTGTTTTTCATTTAACACTTTGACTATATTTTCCCATTAATTTCTTGCCTGCATTGTTTCTGATGGGAAGTTTGATATTAACCTGATGTGATAACCTTAGTAAGTAACTTGATGTTTCTCTCTTGCAAGTTTTGCAAGTTTTAGTATTTTGTCTTTTTTTTTTTTTGAGAGGTTTTTGCTATAGGGCGCGTGCGCTCGCCAGAAAGAGAGAGAGACAGAGAGACAGAAAACAAAATCTCCCCCCAGGGGGGATGGTCACGCTGCAATCCCTTCTCCTCCATTCTCCTCTCAGGATCTTGGGCACGCACGCACACGCGCCTGGCGTGAGTTTTAAGCCACCAGGTCCAGGACGTGAACCACGGTAGATTACGTGGGCGTCCAGCGACATAGCCATTACGCTAACAGCTGGTCCCAGGATTTTGTATTTGTGGTTTTGGTCAATCTGGCTTGATGTGCCTTGGAGACTATCTTTTAGAGTCAATTTTATTTGGGGTCCTTTGTACTATTTGGGTCTAGATGTTTGAATGCCTCTTTAGGTCTGGAAAGTTTCCTTCTAGGATTTCGTGGTATAGATTATGAATGCCCTTAGTATTTCTCCACCTTCTGGGATACCAATTGTCTGGATATTTGGGTGCTTAGTGGTATCTAATAATTCTCATATGTTGTCCTCATTTTTTTTTGGTTCTTTTCTCAGTCTTTTTGATAATTTTCTCTAAGTCAGAGGTTCTCTCTTCTACATCTGCAATTCGATCTTCTATGTGATCTAATCTACTTTTAATATTTTGAAGGAGGTTTTAATTTCCTGTATTACAGTCTTCACCTCTAATAATTCCTTTGCTTTTTATATTTTTCTTATGGTGTCTATTTCTTCTTTCAAGTTCTGAAAGGACTTCCTCATCTCCTGGAGTTGATTGTTTCTTTTTTCTTGAATCATTTTTAGTTTCATCACTATAAATATTCTGAATTCTATATCTGACATTTCCACAAATTCCATTGTGTTGTCTGTGGATGATGAGGAATTAATGTTTTGCCTTTCGGGAGAGACATTTTAATGGTTTCTCATAGTCTTGTGCCTCTGCAATGATTTCTAGTCACTTGGTAATTTATACGTGTCTTTCTAAATTCTTCGAGTTAATTCTGAGCATTCGAATGTGTGCAGGAGTAAGTGGTGGTTGATCTCTCTCCTGCTCTACCTCCCTGATGCTCACTGGCAACTTGCACTGTTGTCACTGGACTTGGATGATTCAATGTCCTCCCAGTTTCTACAGAACAGGTGTGCCTGGAACTGAGCTGCTGAGCTTTAATTGAGGAAGACAGAAGGGATCACATCACGATTTTAGAATTCAGAGGTATGTGGCAGGGGATAAACCACAGGCTCTCTGCAGCTCAGTCTCCCTGTTGCTCAGTTCGGCCAGGCCTGTCACTGGAACAGATGTCCCAATGGCACAGGAGTGGGGCAAAGTCTTCTCAAAGTCCCAGTTGACACAATCGACCGGTCAAAGATGAGTTGGGGAGGGGACGAGCCATGGTATTTACAACAGAGCCTTCCAATCAGAACAGCTTGCCACCTCTAGTAAATTTTTGAGAACAACATAACTCAGTGCTATAAACTGAGCTTTCCAGTGCACGCTTTCCTAATATTTAGCAGTAGCTGATCTGATCTTGAGTGGATGTTTCATTAGCACGCTACCAGTTCTTACAGAAGTTATCAGAATTCATATTTAACTATCTGTATTTTATTTTCATAAGTGGCTTCTGTTTTAAGATCAAATTTTGTGTGTTATAGTAAGACCCAGACCAGAGAAATAAACATAAAAAAATATAGATTTTTCACTTTACGTGACATATAGTTTGTTTTATTAATGAATTACAACATGAATAGAATTAAATAATTTTTAAACTCATTATGTTGCCCATGCTATGTTATATTGTCCATTTGTTAATTATAATGTTTGCACATGTACTTTTTTTTTTTGTATTTTGTCTTATGCAAAAGTTCTAGAAATTTTACCATAAAGGATAGCCCTCATCCACAGGGAAATCTGAAGTCTTCCAATTAATACAATCAATCAGAAATTTCAACTTTAGATATTATTTAAAAACAACCCAAAAGGTAACCAAATAAAACAGAAAGCTATTGCTAGGCTATTTTTCCACATCTGTCCTTAAAAGTTTACTTTATTCTGCAAAACCCTAGTCAACTGTTATATAACTAAAATTTAGAAATTGTTCAAAGAAAACATGTATTCAGTTTTTAATCACATTTTAAGGAGTTAGCAATGGGAAGTTGGAAAATATCCATAACATCTCAGCCATCCTTATCATTGTTTGCTATTATATGTATTTTTCAATTAAAAGTCTTACTGTTATGCTACAGTCTTGTTTGATTATAGTGTAACCTGATCATTTTAAGCTTTATTTTTTATAATCAATACCCATTATGAAATCTGACCACAGCTTTACATGCTATAATGTTATAGTGTAAGTGTCAAAAACTATTCAAAATAAACCCAATAGAAGGCAATAAACAATTCAAGATAAAAAGCTTTCTCTGTCAATATGCTTCAGTTAAGGACCAGCAGTTAGCATAATGGTTATGTCAATGGACTCCCATGTAGTCGACCGCTGTTCAATTCCCAGACCCAGTGGCTTAAACTCAAGCCAGGTGTGTGTGCGTGCATGCCCAAGATCCCGAGAGAAGAATGGAGGAGAAGGGATTGTGGCGTGGTCATCCCTCCCTGGGGGGTGATTTCTTGCTTTCTGTCTCTCTGTTTCTCTCTTTCTGGCGAATGCACATGCCCTATAGCAAAAACCTCTTCATAAATAAATAAATAAATAAATAAATAAATAAGCTTCAGCTAGATTGCTTGAGTAAGGGACCTTGTTTGTTTGGTTTTGTATTTTTTTTTAAATGTATTGAATTATAAAATGAATTTGAGCAACCAGAAATTACAAAATACAAGACAACATGGGTATTAAAAAAATGCTTAAGTAGCCAGCAGTGATGTGGTATTTAAGGCACTGGACTCCCACATGGGCAATTGCAGTCTGAGTCCCAGACCCGGTGGCTTAAAAATCATTCTGGGCATGAGTGCGTGCATGCCAAAAATTCTAGGGGGAGAATGGAAAAACAGGGGTTGTGTTGTGGCCATCTTTCTGGGGGTGATTTCTCACATTCCCTCTCTCTCGGGTAAACACACATGCCCTATGGCAAAAACCATGCAAAAAATGAAGAAGCTTAAATTTGTAAATGTTTTTTAAATTGGTTTTAGGAGCCTATTCTAATCTCAGAAATTATTTTATTTTAATATTAATAAACTAGTGGTTTGTTGGTTAGTTTTTACCTATATGTCATATGCTATACGTACTATTTTGTACGGAAGAGTCATTAGTTTAAGTAAAGATTCTGACAAATATCAGAAAAAACTAGTATATTAAATTTGCTTATATAAACCAGCAAATCATTAACACTTATCTAAAGAAAAATTACGGATTTTAGAAATAATCATTTAACAAATTTATTAGATATATTTCAAAGAACAAGAACTGTCAAGAAACATGGTTTTATCAGTGGCCATGAGAATATAATCTGGTTTGAAATAATTTACTTATTAGGGTCAGTGGAAGACAATGTGGTTTTGTGTGATAAACTATAATACATACATCAAAGCCAATTGGAAACTAAGTCATAACTCCCTTCAAACAAATAACTATATTGATTCTTACTAAAAGAGTTTAATAAGAAATCAAAGACATCAAATGCAATATAATTTAGGGATGATTCACAGTTTCTAACACAGTCAGAAACTAAATCTCATACATAATTGTTGCTGGTAACTGTAAGCTGCTTAGAGAAGAGCACATAAAGTGAACAAATTGTATATGTGAGAAACTTGTGGGTGTTGTGCAAAATGTTAATTACTATCATATTTAAAACAATTGCAAATAATTGGGTGTGGTGGAGCCCGCCCTATGGTAAAACAATTGCAAATAAAGCGTGACTTTATGTTAAGTGAAATAAAACAGTTACAAAAAGACAGGTACTATATGACTGTACTTCTATGAGGTACCTCACAGAGAAAGAATGTAAAATGAGTGCTTGCTCTCAAGTCAGGAGGGAAGAAAATGGGGAGTTACTGCTTAATAGCTACAATTTCAGTTTGTGCAGATGAGCAAAGGTCTGGAGATCGATGGTGGTAATGGTTGTACAACAATGTGAACGTACCTGATGCCACTGAACTGTTCCCTTAAAAATTACTGAAATAGTACTTTATATGTTATGTGAATTGTATCACAATTCAAAATAATTAAGCAAATAAATACAAACAGTTGTAAGACATTTACCTTACTTTCAAAAATATATAATCTGTTCAGAAAACAGAGCAAGGAATAGTAAGGAATGATGAGTTGTGATATAAAATAGCACCTGATGAGCCAGCAGATGGCATGGTAGTTAAGGTGCTACACTCCTACTGACTGTGGTTCAAGTCCCAGACCTGCTAGCATGAAAATCACACCAGGCACCTGTGTATGCATGCCCAAGATACCAGGAAGAGAATGGAGGAGAAGAAATTGCAGCTTGACCATTTCCCTGGGAGGTGATTTTTCACTTTTGCTCCATCTGTCCCTCTGTGGCAAGTAAATGCTCCTGGAAAACACCCTAAAAAGAAGGAAAAAAAAAGTCCCTGACAACTTGTCAAAGAATGGATGTAGACTTAAGTTTGCTCTTGTAAGTGTGCCTTCTTACAACTATGTCATATTATTAATCATGAATAGAGTTGTGTCTGTAGCCTTTGGAACCTCTATTTAGGTTGCCCCCACCTCGTGAAAAGGTGCTTCGGTTTGCCTCCGTGTGCTGTACAGTTCTATCAGTTTTCTGCATATATCTTAGAATAAAAAGTTTTGGGAAAACTGGATACTAAATTTTAAGAATTTAGAAAAAGTGATAACTATGCTTTAGAGAGGATTTCTGGAACTACATTAAGAAGAAGGTATTTAGAATACATTAAAGGTGAGAATGGTTTTTATGGTCATTCTGATTATACAAATGGCTGGAGAAAAGAAACGAGGCCAGAAAGTGTATGGCATGTGCAGGAAATAGTAAGGTTGTGTTTTGTATAAATGACAGTCAAAGGAAACAGGGAGATTTGAAAGTTGATTGAGGAAAACTTTGGAAGACTCCTGAATGGAAGAGAGAAGGTAAAAGTGACGTTGGATTTCAGTCTCTGGTTTTGGAGTTCCATTTCTTTACAAACTCTCAGGTAATGACTATAAGCATCATAATTATCAATTATTCTATGTTAGTTTTAATAAAAACAAAGAGTTGAAAGAATGTTTTGGCTTTTTTAAATACATAGACCCCAAATGATCAAATCAAGGTAGTTTTTGGAAATGGTAGAGACTATTTATTATTATTATTATTGGAATCTATGGCTAACAAGTTGTGATTAAACACTTGGTCAGGTCATTAGAGAAACCATTTCATCTTAGTCCTACTCCATTTCCTTCGTGTGAGAGTCCAGCAAAATGTAACTGAATTACAAAAGAAATCATATAAACTTACAAGTGAACGGAAAACAAGCACTACATAATCTCTACTCACTATTTGCAACTGTGTTATAGAGACAGAAAGTTATTATAGGAAGTCCAATAATAAGAATTTAATTATGCAGTTGCAAAGGCAACCCAGGAGCTCAAATTGACCTAGCACACTTAGCCCGTGATCCTGGCTAGCTGGAAGGACTGGGAGAGATCGTGGCACTGTGAAACCCAGTCCCCGGTCTCTCTCTTTCTCAAGAAATCAGATAGATAAACTTTAAAACAAAATTATCCAAGACTTGCAAATGTTTTTCAGGAAATATATACACCTGTATAATTTCAATATGCACACATCTTTGATGGTTAAAGGAAATAATTTATATCTGAAATCTAAACGACTAAAGAAAATATGTGTATATTTGTGCTATTAGCTTTTGGTTTTATTTTTAATTTTTAGTTATTAATTAATTTATTTATTTTGGTTTTTGTCCTAGGGCTCAGAAGCTCACCAGAGACAGAGAGAGAGAAAGTGAAAAATCACCCCCCAGGGATGATGGCCACACCACAATCACTTTTCCTCCATTCTTCTCTTGATATTTTAAGTGCTCACACACATGTACCTGGCATGATTTTCAGGGCGCCAGATCCAGGACTCACATCGCAGCCAGGTGGGTGTCTAGTACTTCAATGACCATGTCACCCTGCTATCTCCCAAATTTTGTTTCTAATTTTGAGTAACTGTGATTTTGAGAGAGAGAGAGAAGCAGCCTGCACAAGGCCCAGTCACACTGAGTTTCCCCTCCTCCCCTCCAGTCTGTCAGATCCTAGGCACTGTGCATGCCCTCGTGTCTCACTCTGACCGGGCTGATGACTTCAACCGTGGTTGCCACGTGGGAGCTGGCTTCTTCTGAGCAGCGCATTCCCACTACCACTAAGCCATAAAGGCAGACTTTGAACTATTACTTTTGAATGTACCACTAGTTCCTCTATAATGATGTTCTGTCTCTATAATGCGGTTGTAAATAGTGAGCAGAGATTATGTAGTACTTATTTTCCATTCATTTGTAAATTTATGTGATTTCTTTTGAAATTTGGTTACATTTTGCTGGAATCCCAAATTAAGGAAATGGATTAGGACTAAGATAAAATGGTTTCTCTAATGACCTGACCAAGTGTTTAATCACAACTTATTATCCATAGATTTCCCCCCCCCTCAAAAAAAAAAAAGTCTCTACTATTTTCTAAAACTACCTTGATTTGATAATTTGGGGTCTCTGTATCTTATAATTGAACATCATTCAAGTGTTACGATTGGAGTAATCTCTGAGGTATATGAAAAATGTTAGGTCTCAAGACATCGTATATGATTTATGATGATTGTTTTTTTCTCAGTTAACTATATTCTCCAGGGAACTGAACCTGAATCAGTCCTCAAATCACCCTCGGGCCTTTGAAACAGAGGCAGGAGAATTGTGAGTCCCTTGCCCATGGCAAAGGCCACTTCCTCCCAAGTGAATGTATGTCAAAATTAGTCCTGGCAAAATATTTCTGAATGTCCTTGAGTTTTGCCAGGTCACCTACTTCAGCTATGAACCTAAAAAATAAAATTCATAAACTAGGAGGCTTTGATAAGTGCATCTACAATAAAGTCACCATGATCTCTAACCATGGTATTGATACGCTGACAACCTTCTCATACTTACTAAAATTGTTCTTCCAAAGTTAATCAGCTCTCACAAACTTCTTTGGGCTAGAAGCATCAAGTCCGAATCAGATACAAATCAGGCTGCTAATAGTAAGTTGTGTCATCATTTATTGAGCTTTCTCTGTGGGTACAGTAACACTTGCTGCAAAAAGGTTTCAAAAGAAGTTATGCCTGGAATTTTGAAATTAAAAGTTTGTAGAAAGTACATATGCACATTAAAAATGACACAATTATTTTAAGATTCAGTTGTTTATTTTCTATGATTTTTAAACAACAATTTAAAAATGATACTTTGGAACAGTATTCACTCATTTGTAGTCATTACTAAGTTTTAATATATCTGACCTACTTTAACAGGTGTTTCAACACGACACTATCTTTACTTTCCATACAGAATTTCCATGTTGCCTAATCACATACTAATATGTCTGCTTATATAAAAAAGAAGTCCCCAAACCAGATACTTGCTCTGCCTTATTTATCATTTGATTCTCGTACATTATACAGATCTTTGTGTGTTAAATGCTAATTAGATGTTAAATTGCTAACACAAATTGATACAAAAACAACTCAACAGTATGTAAATGGCAAAGGACAAGAAAATAAAAGTTGCAGAAAATAAAAAAATATAAATTTTCAAAATGTAAAAGGACATTCAACTTCACATGAAGAGAAGTTAAATGAAAGCTACAATTTTGTGAAAATGCATTCTAAACATTTTTGTGAATGGGACAATGTAAACATCTGTGTGAGGTAAGTATCAAAATTTGAAATGTGTATTTACTTTAGCTTCAATTTTTTTTTTGAGAGACTTTTGCTATGTATTGATTTAGATCCTGTTTACTAGCATTCTCTTAAAAATCTGCCAAAATGATTTTACCAGTTAGAAATTCAGGGAGTACTATATTTCTTTCACTCTTGAAAGTGACACTAAACATTTATTACTGTTAATTAAAATTAAAAATTTTTTTCTTATAATATATTGTTAGCTTATATTCACTTAGCAATAAATTAAAATTGGTAAATGGTTTTCCTTTTGGTGAATTGCAAAGACTAATGATGTGCTTGAATTTAAAACAAATGAAAAATTGAGATTAAATTTTTTGCACCACTCATCAGTAGGGTTATGTTGGACAAGCTAGTTATCTTTGACATCATTAGTTATAAGACAATAAAATAATAGTAACTCATTTATAGGTTTTTTGTTTGTTTGTTTTGTTTTGTAAAAATTAAGCAACGTTTGCCCTAATAATCCTTTTTTTTTTTTTTTTGAAAAGGTTTGTGCTCACCAAAAAGACAGAAAGAGACAGAGACAGAAAGCAAGAAATCAGCCCCCACAGAGGATGGCCACATCACAAGCCCTTCTCTTCCATTCTCCTCTTGGGATCTTGGAAACACACGCACACATGCCTGGCGTGCGTTTAAGCCACCGGGTCTGGGACTCGAACCTCAGTTGACTACATGGGAATCCAGTGACATAGCCATTACACCAATTGCTGGTCCCTGCCCTAATGATCTTAATAATATGAAGCTGTGATGCATGGGTTGAGGCAGCAATAGCTGTGAGGTGGTGGCATAAAACTATAAAAAAGTAGTTTTGAAGTAAAAATCTTTAAAATTTGGACTTCCAGAAGTTCTGACATCATGAAAAGAACGTTTATGTTATGGTTCTTGTAAGAAAATTGAGAAAAATAAAGGGACTAACTCTATAATAGGAAATGAGTAACAAAGGGAAAATAATAAAAATTAGATTATATTTATCTTTCTGGAAGGAAATACATAAATAAACTTCGAGACAATCAAGTAAGAGTCAGCAAAATTTAGAAGATTGAAAATGCAGTAAAAAATAAGATAGCAGTTCCGACACAGTCCTGGAAAGAGGGGTATGTGATGGAGTCAAGAACAGAGTTTGCGGGGCTGGATGGTGGCTCAGGAGTAAAAGGACTCATTGATTAAGTTCTGGAATTGCATCCCAAAGGCATCTCTGAGTATGCAGGCTGGTGTGTATTCAGAGTTCCCTGAGCTGGCTGCATCAGAACCCTAGTGGGGGGGGATACTGTCTGTCTGTCTTTGTCTCTCAGTCACAGAAAAAATAAACTTATTATAAAAACACCAGAAATGGTTTGAGGCCAGCCATTTGTGGCAGAGTGGCAATGTGATACCACATGATGCTGACTTCATGTGAGAAGGTCCTGAGTTCATGTCCCAAGGTCTCCCTGTACATGCCAGACATACAGGGCTGCCCATGATTCTGGCTGGCTGAGGCCAGAGGATTGTGATGTGAAGACCCGGGTAGGAGTACAGGTCTAGCTCTTTGTTGCTCTCTCTTCCTCTCTCTCATAGAAAAAATAAGTACATTTAAAGGAAAAACAATACTGTTTGAGCTTTTGTTCCTGATAATAAATATTCTTTTTTTTTGTATATCAAATAGTACCACTGATGACGTTCGAATTGTATGTGTGAGTGCTAGAGAAAATAGTTGAAAGAAGTCCACTGAACCATCCTAATATGTTCAGTACAGCCAGATGGGCTATCACCCAAGACTATGGGGCTGAAAGAAAGAATCGCTGGAGGTAAAATTTTGAGAGTCTCAGAGTAAAGGAGATGGTATTAGTAACTATCTTAGAAGTGAGGGTAACTGCAAGACATTCAATGGGAGTCAAAAATGATGAATTAATAGATAGAAAATGTAATGCAGGTGTGATGGTGATCATATTTGTCTTTTTCACCATCATAAATCAAACTTCCTGTCCTATAAAGTGGCAATCGTGAAGTTTGATCTTATTTCTCTATCTCAAATCCTCTTAGGAATTTATTGCAAAATTCTGAATCTCTTCACCTTTACCCATACATTGAGAAGACTCCCTGACGGAGTCTACACAAGATGTGCTTGATTTCCTTCTCATCTGTTTTAGTTGGGTTGTGCAAGAAATTACTAGACAGATCTGCTTGCCAGTTTCAAGTGACACTGTGTGTTCTCAGCCTCCCCCAATACAGTTGATCCATGTGACCATGCGAACACATGCATTATTTCCTAATTATGTTATTCTGAGAAGGACATTTCATTGAAACTTAAAGACTGAGATGGTAACTGAGCCAGCCTAGAATCCTTTCATCTTCCCATTCAAGCAATGTTTCAAGCTCTAGCCTGATACTCATCAACATTCTTTTTTCTTCATCATACAGGTTTCCAATGGCGGTTGTGGTCAGAAAAGACTTTATTTATTTATTTTTTAAAATTTGGCATCATTGAAATACTGTTCCAACCACTAGCATACTATAAAGATTATTTATTTTATTTTTTATTAGAAATTTATTGATTTTACATTCATTCATCATTCGTTGTATATCATTGTAGCATACAAAATGAGTTTTTCCATCCAGAATACAATGTATTTTGGCTCCATCGAAGATATTACTGTGTATATTAACAACAAAAAACAATTTTCTATTTCTTGTTTCTTATATACTTTGCTTCTTTTTCCCCCTTGATTCCCTCCCTCTCATCCTCTGCCATTTCCTACCCTCCTCCCACACTGCCTCTGATATTTAAAATTGCTACCCATACCATTTTTTTTCACATTTTATTGATTCACAAAAGATAAAGATAATTTCTTCAACAAGGCTGTATTATGAGAAAATCCAGGAAGGTTATCAATGTTTTCCATTAGTTGTTTTCTTTGATACCCAGAAAGATTGGTACTGGCTGGTAAGTTAAAGTTTTAATTAAATGATTGTAATGTTTTGCCTCACCCAAAATGGAGGTGAGTTGGGTTACCAGTGGCAAATTCCCTAGACTAAATGGAATAAATTTTAGATTTTTCTACTTACTGATTTTTTTCTCCCTCCTCCTGTCTAAGTGGAAGTGTCTGGTGAGTTGACATAGGAAGAGTGGTAGTGGGATGTATCTAGTATACACAGCAGGGTAGGGTAAGCAGATCAATTACTATGAGAGAAATGTAAGCTATTATAAGGGATCATGAAATAGTTTTTATGGCTGATTTTTCAGTTTTAGTAATTGGAGAAATGTGGGAAGTCAAAACACAGGTTCTAACAAGGAAGAGGGGGAGATAGCTAATTAATTAAGAGTATTTTTGCTCACAACTATAGCAAATCAGAAATGTTATTGCTATATAAACAGATGTAAAGAATGTGAGAAAAGAAAATTATTCAATGACAGTGTGAAGAGCTTTGCACCATCTGTAGTGAGGAAGGATAAATAGGAAGTATCTCTATATCCTACTTATTTGGGGACTAAGCATAAAGTAACTGTAACTATGGTTTTCATGGATGAGAGCAAGAGGAATGCTACACAGTCATGTTTCACACAATAGAGGAGTATGTCCTGAGAAGTGCATTGTCAGGCTGGTTCACTGTGTAATCGTAGGGAGTACTTGCACAAACCTATGTGCTACAGGTATAGTGCATCACTCCTGGGCTGCAAACCTTCATGGCATGTTACTGCATTGAATACTGTAGGCAACTGTAACACAAAGCCAAGTATATGTGTATCCAAACATACTCAGAAAAAGCACAGGGAAAATACAACGTAAAAGATAAAAAAATTATACATCCATATAGGGTACTTAACATGAACAGAGCTTACAGGACTAAAAGTTGCTCTGGGTGGATTAGTGAGTGAGTAGGGAGTGATGTGACATCCTAGGACATCATGATGCATTACTGTGTGCTTTATAAACACCCTACACTTAGGTTACATTGAATTCAGAAATGTTTGTTCTTTGGTAATAAATTAATCTTAGCCCACTGTGCCCTTATACTGTATGACTATTAAAATTTTTAAACTTTTTAACTCTTGTAACAACGTTTAGCTTAAAACGAAAACATACTATATAGCCGTACACAAATATTTTCTTTCGTACTCTATAAGTTTTTCTATTTAAAGCTTTTTTAAAAAAAGTTTTAAGCTTTTTTAAAAACTATAACACAAAACACACATTAGCCTAAGCTTATACGAGGTCAAGGTTATCAATATCTCTGTCTTCTACCTTTACAACTTGTCCCACTGGAAAGGCCATGGTGAACGAAACGTGAGATTAAATTAAGCAGAAGAGAAAATGACGTAATCAGGAGGTACAGTACAGGGCCAGTAGATAGCATAGTGGTTATATCACTGAACTTCCACGTGGTCGACTGTGATTTGAGTCCCGGACCAAGTGACTTGAACTCACACTGGGTGCATGTGCGTGCATGCCCAAGATCCCAGGAGCAGAATGGAGGAGAAGAGACTGTGGCATGGCCATGCCCCTAGTGGATGATTTCTCTCTTTCTGTCCCTCTGTCTCTCTCTGTGTCTCTGGTGAGTGCATGCAAGAGAGGAAGATGCAGTAAGAGGAAGATGTATGAGATTGCTGCTGGATTAACATAACATACTGTTTCGCTAACCTTTTTGTTTGTTAGTTTGTTTTTGCTAGGGTTCAAGCCCTTTTCAGAGACAGACAGACAGACAGAGTAAGAAAGCACCCCTCAAGGGATGCAGACTTCAATCCCTTCTCCTTCAGGATTCTGGGCATGCACACACACATGCCCAATGTATTTTCACTAACCTTACCCTGAACATTTATAAGTAGAAATATATGTTGAAACAACAATAAAAAGTATTGTATAATAAACATGAAGGGATCTTCAAAGAGGTCATGGAACATACATATTATAAAAATAGGTGCATGCATTTCAAATACTTTTGCAATAAAATAAACTTGTACTTAAATTGCACTTTTCCACAAATTTTCTGTAGTACTTCTTTGCATAAACCAGCAACATAGTTGTCATTAGCATTATCAAGTATCATGTACTGTTACAATAATTGGACGTGCAATACATTTTTAAAAGACTATTTTTATTCCTCTGAGAGAAAGAGAGAGAGAGACAAGTGAGGAGAAAGAAAGGCATTTTCAACAGGTCTCGATTCCATGATTCACATCCAGTCTTAACCAGGTAGTACCACAGGCACAAGGAAGCCCCGGGACATGAACCCTGGGAACTTCCCATGAGAGTTCTCAGTGTCATGGAGCACGGTGTTACTGCTCTGCCAGAGTCTCTAGCCTTGGGTGCTGTATTTTCATAGGACTGGCAATGCAGTAGGTTGTTTACAGCATCATCACCACAAACACTTGAATAATGCATTGCACTGTAACTTTATGATAGCTATGATGTCAATTAGGTGGCAGGAATTTTTCAGCTCCTTTATAATCGTATGAGACCACCATAGTAAATATAAAATGTCATTTACCAAAATGTCATTATGCAGCACTGTGTTTACTGTGTTTCTTTAAAGGCTGGCATATAGGTTTTATGAGCAATTAAAACATTGAGACCAGGGACCAGCAGGGGGCATGGATGTTAAAGTGTCTGGATCCCACATGGCCAATGTGGTAGTTTGACTCGCAGACCTGCTGGCCTGAAAATCATGCTGAGAATGTTTTCATGTATGCCCAAGATCCCAAGAGGAGAATGCAAGAAAAAGGATTATGACATGGCCATACAGGGCCAGTAGATAGCATAGTGGTTATATCACTGAACTTCCACGTGGTCGACTGTGATTTGAGTCCCGGACCAAGTGACTTGAACTCACACTGGGTGCATGTGCGTGCATGCCCAAGATCCCAGGAGCAGAATGGAGGAGAAGAGACTGTGGCATGGCCATGCCCCTAGTGGATGATTTCTCTCTTTCTGTCCCTCTGTCTCTCTCTGTGTCTCTGGTGAGTGCATGCAAGAGAGGAAGATGCAGTAAGAGGAAGATGTATGAGATTGCTGCTGGATTAACATAACATACTGTTTCGCTAACCTTTTTGTTTGTTAGTTTGTTTTTGCTAGGGTTCAAGCCCTTTTCAGAGACAGACAGACAGACAGAGTAAGAAAGCACCCCTCAAGGGATGCAGACTTCAATCCCTTCTCCTTCAGGATTCTGGGCATGCACACACACATGCCCAATGTATTTTCACTAACCTTACCCTGAACATTTATAAGTAGAAATATATGTTGAAACAACAATAAAAAGTATTGTATAATAAACATGAAGGGATCTTCAAAGAGGTCATGGAACATACATATTATAAAAATAGGTGCATGCATTTCAAATACTTTTGCAATAAAATAAACTTGTACTTAAATTGCACTTTTCCACAAATTTTCTGTAGTACTTCTTTGCATAAACCAGCAACATAGTTGTCATTAGCATTATCAAGTATCATGTACTGTTACAATAATTGGACGTGCAATACATTTTTAAAAGACTATTTTTATTCCTCTGAGAGAAAGAGAGAGAGAGACAAGTGAGGAGAAAGAAAGGCATTTTCAACAGGTCTCGATTCCATGATTCACATCCAGTCTTAACCAGGTAGTACCACAGGCACAAGGAAGCCCCGGGACATGAACCCTGGGAACTTCCCATGAGAGTTCTCAGTGTCATGGAGCACGGTGTTACTGCTCTGCCAGAGTCTCTAGCCTTGGGTGCTGTATTTTCATAGGACTGGCAATGCAGTAGGTTGTTTACAGCATCATCACCACAAACACTTGAATAATGCATTGCACTGTAACTTTATGATAGCTATGATGTCAATTAGGTGGCAGGAATTTTTCAGCTCCTTTATAATCGTATGAGACCACCATAGTAAATATAAAATGTCATTTACCAAAATGTCATTATGCAGCACTGTGTTTACTGTGTTTCTTTAAAGGCTGGCATATAGGTTTTATGAGCAATTAAAACATTGAGACCAGGGACCAGCAGGGGGCATGGATGTTAAAGTGTCTGGATCCCACATGGCCAATGTGGTAGTTTGACTCGCAGACCTGCTGGCCTGAAAATCATGCTGAGAATGTTTTCATGTATGCCCAAGATCCCAAGAGGAGAATGCAAGAAAAAGGATTATGACATGGCCATCCCCCTGAGCGGTGATTTCTCACTTTCTCTTTCTCTCCCTTTGTCTCTTTAGCTTGTGCATGCACCCCATAGCAAAAAATAATAGAAATAAATAATAATAATAATAATTAATCAATTAAACATTGAGGCTATAAGACATTAGTTTTGAAAGAGAAAGAGTTCTGAAAAATGAAAACTTAGACAACAATACAAATATATTCAATAACTCAGTAGTTCCACATTCCTCCTATGGAATGTAAATTACGTTTCTATGTCAATTTTGCTATATTTAGCATAAGGACTAGAATAAAATGCAGTTATTAATTTTCATAGTTACTCATAATCAACATTCACTGTTGACTTTGAACATAACATTAGAATTTATAGGTTACCTTACAGATTTCCACTCTTTGAATGAACATAGCAATTATGAGAAGAATCTTTTTATAATATTTTAGGCTATATGGAACTGTAATTGCCATGTGAAATACCATATGAAAATAGATAAAAATCATGAATTTAGACACTTAACACATTTTCTTTGAACAATAGCTTTCTTGAGCCATTATTCTGTGTTATTAATCATTAACAGAAGATTTTCTGTTATTAACCAGTCCTCTTGCTGTCAATCCAGTTTTGATAAGCACTACGTCACATGAAATGTTCAAAATAGTTTGATTACCCACCTCAGATTAATTCTAAAATTTTATTCATGCAAACTTAATAGTGGAGAAAACAAATGATAAAGTCTTGATTCTCAATCAGTGTTAACTTTCTGCTTCTTATTAGACATTAAAAATTGTTGAGATGCCTGCAGCATTAGTAACTTTCAATTTTCCTAACATAGGGACCTATCATTTCTCTAAGTAAATGCTATCTTGACTTGAGCCACTAAGTCCTTGCTCCACAGAAACAAAAACAAAACTGCAGTGCTTGGTGTAACACGCCTCTCCTGCTGAGCCCCCATAGGTCCAGGTGTTAAAATTTGGACACTTTTTTTTCATGCCCTTGATATATGAAAACAAAACCAGAAGGAAGCTTGTTGAGGAAACTGTGTTTTAAACAGTAGTAGCTCGATCTGTTGATTTACAGGCTACTGATTTACAAGCTGTGAATGAATTGAAGCCTTCAGCAACAGGAAGCTCTGCCATTGGGAAACCCTATAGCTACAGCTGGAGCCCAGGGACCTGCTTGACTGCTTACAGGAAAACTCACTCCAGGAGCCCCTGTAATCAGAGTTGTTCACCAGAAGGAAATGTCTTCAGTGCTCTTACATGGCTCTTAATCAGATACTGACAGAGTCCCTTTGATCACTGCATTTGCACCATGAGGTTAACCATAGGGTTCAGTATGTCCACATAGATTTCACAGTCAGCTCCAACGTACACAGCCAACAGAGAGACTATTCAAGCTTGATCCTGCTGCTGGCTCCATCTTCGTCCTTGCAGTCTCTGGGGTCTGTTGTGAGGATTAATGAACTACATTTGTCAAGTATCTTGCCATCTCTGAGCTAGAACTGAAAATGAAACTTGTGGCATGCTTGTGCAGGCCTGCTTGCTACTCCTTTGATATCTCCACATGTCTTAATTGAAACCTTAGACAAGGGCACCAGTCTGCTGTCCTATGTTCTTCGGCCATTAAGAACACAGTAGTGGAGAGAAAGAAGCCTCAGGGAGGAATTATCTCACAGACAGCGATCACTGGTGGGTGAAATGGCCCCGGCTGAGTTATTTTTCATTTGCCAGCTTGGTTGGTATCCAGAATCCGTGACTTGAAATGAAACTACTGTTTAGTTGTAGAGAAACAAAGTTGGCACAGTGGAAGTGGGGAGAGTAGTCACAAGGTGCAACCCATAGAGGTTGAGGAGAGAGTTATATATTTTTCTGTCACTTTAATTGCCTGTGAAATATTCCATGTACTTTGTGTTAGTGAACAAGATGGATTAACTTCATTTTGGTAAAAGAAATGACTGTGTCTGGACCAGGCTTGTGTGAGGGAGAAATGAATAAGGCAGTACTGCCATGTTTTTTGAGTGTATATTAAAGCAACATATGATGGGGTGAAAGTCTATCTCTACTTAGTGACATATTCATTGGACACTATAGAAAATATACAAATACATTGCTCATAAAATTGTGTACCATTAAAGGTTACAATCATGTTTAAAATAGTCATGATTAGTCATTGTAATAGAAAGCAAAAATCTAAGAGGTTTTTTTTTAATTTAGATGTTGATATAATGTATCTAAGAGCTATTAAAACAAATAAAGGCAACTGTTAGAATGAAACTCACTTCTTTGAATGTAAATACAGCTTTTATTTTTTGAGAGAGGGACATTTTTACTATAGGGCACATGTGCTTGCTAGAGAGACAGACAAAGAAAGAGAGATATAAAGTGAGAATTCACTCCCCAGAGGGATGGCCACACTGCAATCCCTTCTCCTCCATTCTCCTCTAGGGATTCTGAGCACACAGGCATCTGTGCCTGGCATGAGTTTCAAGCCACAGGTCTGAACTTGAACTGCATTCAATTATGTGGGAGTCCAGCAACATAACCGATATGCCACCTGCTGATCACAATACAGCTACTTTTTAAATGGTAACCATAAGTTTCAAAATATACCTACTTTTAAAGTGCTTAAGTTACTTGATTTTCATTTAAAAAAAACACAACAAATAGAAAATTAATGAACTATTTTTAATGCTATAGTTACTGATCTGTAAAAAAAAAAGAAAAAAATCACTGAAGCATAATAGACAGATATGGTTATGTTCTGATATTCAGAAATCCTCACTTATCTCTGGTTTTGCTTTTTTGCAGTTTTAGGTACTCAGTTTTAGTTACAAGTGCTCTAAAATAGGAGAGTACAGTATAGCATTTTGAGAGAGAGAGAGAGAGAAACGTATCACATGAACATGAATTTCATTATAGTATTTTCTAGCAATTTTTGTTTTATTGATAGTCATTTTTAATTTTTTACTGTCTCTAGAGTATAAGTATGTATGTATGTATGTATACAAAAAACCAGCATGTGTGTGAGAGAGAGACTTTGATTAGGGTTCTTGGAAAGTATCCCCTGTGGTTAGGAGGGCTACTGTATTACCTTGAGCTTTGTAATGATTATAGTTAGTGAATAAAATGTTCTTATTTTTTTCTAATTATTGTAAAATTCTAATTCAGAGTAGTTAAAAACTTCAGTTCCTATATATCAACATTTATCTCACGTAAAGTCAAAGTTCACTTACTCATTGAGAATCTGTATGTAATAATTTTCACAACTTATTTATTATTTAAAATGATCACAAAACCTTTCTTTCTAAAGTTCACTTACTTATCTTTCACTTATATTTAATTTCAAAAGGAATCCATTTTAAAACTCATAGTAATTTTTTCTCATTACATAAAATCTAATGAATTTTGAAAAATGATAACAACACTAGTATAATGGCAAATATAAAATGTGTGTAATACTTTGAAATGTGCAAAAGAGATCATTGGGTATTTTTTAAATAAAATATTGAGCATTGTATAACTGCCCCTCCGAGATTATTTGATTCGGCAGAGATGTTTACCTGTAGTTGACAGAAATTAACCTGGAGAAACTGAAGGAACACTGATATTTCCTGGAATTGCATTACATAGTAATGCAAATGAATCTTATACAGAATATCAACCACTATCATTATCATTTGAATTTGTTTTAATTTCTTACTATATTCTTCATTAATTAGTAGGTTAAGTAAAATCTTTGACAACTGTTCATTTCATATTAATATGAAAGTCATGGTTTTATCTGTTTGAAAATTCTAACAGATATGTCACTCTTTTGACATAAATGTTCCCTATCAAAAAAATATTAATCCAAGGTATCTGCAGTTTGAATTCCTGGCTTAGTCAGCCTGAAACGCACTGCACACCCAAGTGAGGGCCTAAGAGCTGATGGACTTGAAAGCTGCAGAAAAGGAAAATCAGTGTGACTAGACTATGTGGAGGATGCTCATCTTTTTCCCTCTCTCTCTTTCATGATTGCATGGACATATCTGCTCTATCAAGATAAACTGAATATAGACTCATATTTTTGACATATAAAACTTGTCCTTGGTTCAAGAAGTATTATGTAAAAATTTTGTAATATAGGATCAAGAGTTTTGAGAGAGAGAAAATTTAGATAATAAAAAGGAAGAAAGATAACATGGACACTCCTGAACACTGAACAAATATTCATCAGGAGTAGAGATAGAGGGGGTAGATGGGGGTGGGAGGGTAGAGGAGGATGTAAAACAAACACAAAGCAAATGTGGTTGTTTTATTATTGACAGTTCATTTTTCCTATAGTTCCAGACAATTTTTTTACTTCATCAAGTATACATAACTTTGAATTTTATCTAAACATTATATGAGTTGAAGAAAATAGTGTAATTTTAGCAGTCACAATATAAGATTAAATTAAGGTGATTTACTAGAGCACTCCAAAAAGTTTGTAAACACATTGAATTAAAGTTTGAATGTATTTTGGTGCAAAAAATTAATATCCATGCATAGTTTATATAATATACATTTTTCATGAACTTCTTGAAGAACCCTCATAAGTCAATATTATCTAAGTTAAATTGGAGTAAAACAAAAATTAACCAATAGACTGATTAAAGATAACACAATTGGAATTTTATTATACTCCTTGTTTTTCAGTGAGCTTCCTAGTAAGACCAGTGCTATAGTTTGGACAATAGTTTTTCCCGCAAAGGTTCCTGTTTGGAATTTGGTTCTATAATGTAATGTAATGTCATCTTGAGTTGGTGAGACATTTTTTGTTTCTTTTTTTTTTTTTTTTTTTTTTGTGGAGAGGTTTTGACTATAGGGGATGCGTGTGCTCACCAGACAAACAGAAAGATAGAAAGCGAGAAATCACTCCCCAGGGGGGATGGCCACACCGCAATCCCTTCTCCTCCATTCTCCTCTCAAGATCTTGGGCACGCACACACACATGCCTGGCATGAGTTTAAGCCACCGGGTCCGGGACTCAAACCGCGGTCGACTACATGGGAGTCCAGCAACATAGCCATTACACTAACTGCTGGTCCCGAGTTGGTGAGACCTCTAAAAACCAAGGATTAGCAGGTGGTGATTACATCATGGAGATATGTTTTTCATAAAGGAATTGCTGATGTCTAGAGAGACCCAGTGAGTTACAGCTCTTGTGAGAAGGGCTTAATTCTCGCAAGATCAGGTTGTGATAAAAGAACGATGGCTCCCCAGATCTTCTCTGCAGAAATCCATCATTCTCTCTGTTTCTGTTGGTGGTGTTGTAAAGTACTCAGGCTGATGCCAGCTGCATGTCTTAGCAATTTCTACCCACCATTAGAGGTCAAATAAACATCTAGTTTTTATGCTTTACCCAGGTCTTAAATATTTCTGTAAGTAACACAAGCCATAGCTTTCTATGACTATTTATAAAAATGAATTTCTATTTTACATTAGCTGCTAGTTGAGAGTTCAGTGTCACCTTTTGGCAGTTTAGGAAATATGTATTAGTTTCTTTATGCAACTACCGTTGTTTATTATTGCTTTTAATGAAACTAAATTTTCATGTGGTATCATTTTTTGTCCTGACTGAAGGAATTCCTACCACATGTCTTTTAGAGTTGGTCTGCTGATTATGAGTTCTTCCAGTTTTTATGTCTGATGAAGATATTATTACACCTTTAATTTTGAAAGTTATTTTGGCTAGGTGGAGAATTTGAAACTTTTCCTTAATCTGTAAGTTTTGAATTCACCACTCAGCAAAGTTTTAAAAAAATTAAAGGTGGGAATGGGGGGGTGAAGAGAAGAGGATAGAGGAAAGATAGCAAGAGAACAATAGAGAGGCAGGACGTTAGTGAGAAACAGATATGGCTTATTACCTGTTGATGATGACATGTATAGTACTCTCAACTGGATTGGTCTGAGAAGTATTCAATGATGGGTAAAGTCTTTTTGTAAGCAAAATGAGAAATAGTGATTGACTGTTTAAAAATAATAATTGGAATAATAATAATAATGATTGGGTAAAACAATGAAAGGATATTGAATGATGAAGTGGGGAGATTAATGTCTCTGTATTGACTGACATGCATGGCATTCCCTTTAGAAAAAGCAATGCAATACACTGTAAAGTTATATGTAATCCAATGTAATATAAAGAAGATTAAGTTGATAATAAAAAATAAATAAATAATTAAAAAAAAATTAAGGGCGGGACCAGCAGTTGGTGTAATGGCTATGTCGCTGGGCTCCCATGTAGTCTAGCGTGGTTTGAGGCCCAGACTCAGTGGCTTAAACTCACGCCGGGCACCTGTGCATGCATGCCCAAGATCCCTAGGGGAGAATCGAGGAGAAGGGATTGCAGCATGGACATTCCCCCTGGTGGAAAACCCTCTGAAAAAAAAAAAAAAAAAACATCAAAAGTGTTTCTCTATTTTTTTTCTTTTTTTTTTGCATTATTTTCAAGAAATTTATTGGGTTTTGTTTGTTTGTTTTTTTCAGAATAGGCTTTTGTTGCTTTTTGTTTATTTTATTGGCTGGTTTCTTCTGTCTGCTGTTTAGATTATTTTTCTTCATCAATGGTTTAAGACATTTTATGATAATATACCTTAGTATAGTTTCTCGTGTGTTATTCTACTTGAGTTTAATAACATTCTTATAAATGTCAGTTTAAAGCTTTTTCAAATTTGAAGATTTTTTTAGTCTTCTATTTTCAATTATTTTTCTCTTTGTGGAACTTTATATCAAAAGTACGAGGTTGATTATGTTTGTCCCGTAGCTCACTGATATTTTTCATTATTTTTAAGTCTTTCCACTTTTTATTATATTAGCTTGTGCTTATTTCAAGATAACTACTGTTTTTCCTTATAGGATTTAATCCGTTCTTTTGATATCTATTTTTCATTGGAAAATTAATATTTTTAATCTCTAGAAATTTAATTTGACTCTTTTTGTATGTTTCATATCTCCCATGAACATACTCTTGATTTTCTTTAACCTGCTTGAACATATGTTGGATGTTTATGGTAGCTGTTTTATATCTTTGTCTCATAATTTTATTTGCATAATTTATGAGTCCATTTCTATTGAATGATTTTGTCATGTGAATGGTATACTCCTGATTCTTTGCATGACTTATAATTACTTATTGTATGCCAGAAGTTGTTAATTGTATGATAAACCTTTCTTTGTATTCCTTTAAATATATATTTGTTTTTTAATCTTAAAGAGAAATTCAAGTAACTTGAATGCAATTTGATTATTATGAAGCTTGTTTTAAAGGAATTTTTAGAAAGGATCAGAGTTTCCATTCTGCTACTTTGGCCCCCAAACAGAGTCAATGACTTTCTGAGGACTGTATCTGATGCTCTTGTCTTCTCTTTTGTACTCAGAACCATGACCTATTGCTAATCCTATGTGAACTTCAATTGTTATTCTGCATCCTTTTTTCCCCAGCCTCACACTTTCGCCTTGCATGCATTTTCAGATCATTATTTACCTGATGATCCAAGGAGAGTCTGCTCTACATCTTTGGAGTTCTCTCTATGCACCATTCTCAACTCTTTAGTCCTCCTCTTTTTGAAAATTTTAAAATTAAAAATTTTGAGCCTACTCAAATGCTCAACTCCATTGTTGTGGTTGGTCCAATCCTTGGACTAACATCACGTACTTTCCTTCCATGCAGAAGACTGCCCTGTGTTACCATCATCTATTTGGGTCTTGGAAAAGTCATTACTTAATTTTTCTATGCAAAACTCCATCATGACTTTTCCAATGACTCAACTATATATTTTATATATATATATGTATATATATATGTATAGTATTTTAAAATAGTTCGAATTGCCAGAAGGCATGAGCACTCACAGAAGTAACAAAGAGAGAGAGAGAGAGAGAGAGAGAGAGAGGGAGACACACTCTCCAATGGGGTATGGGCATACCACAATCCCTTCTTTTCTCCATCCTGTCTAGATTGTTGGTACACATGTGCCTGTGCCCAGTGTATTTTTCAAGCCATTAGGACTAAGATATAAATTCTGGTTAGCCATGTGGCATTCAGCTCCCTTAACTACTAAACTATAGTACTGACCCAAGAAAATCATTGTTTTTAATTGTGTAATGTTGAAGAGTACATGTGATTCTCCTACTTCATTATGGCTGCAAGTACAAGTCTGTTCTGTGACTTGATTAAATGAAGTCCTCTTTAGCTTTGTAATACTTTTATATAACTTGGACTTTTCATTAATGAACAGTTGTAGATATATAAGGATATGACACAAAAACTGTATGTTACATCAAGCAAAAATGAACAACTAACGATGTAGCCACTAGGGGAACTAAAGTAGGAATTAATATTACATATGTAACCCCACATCAAGAAATGTGAGTGCTGTAGTCAGAATGTTTTTGTATTCCTCAAATTTTCATGTTGAAATATGAAAGTGATGTTATTAAAAGGTGGGGCCATTTGGAAGTAATTAGATCATGAGGACAAATTTCTCATACATGGGATTAGTGCCCTTATAAAAGAGGCCTTTTCAGGCCTCATCTGCTATGTGAGGATGCAGCAGGAAGGTACAAGTGTAAGTCAGAAAGTGAGCCTTTACCAGACACAGAATCTGCTTGTACTTTGGATTTTCAAGTCTTCAGAAATGTGAGGAAAAAAAATCATCTGCTATTTTAAGCTATTTATTTTATGATTATTATAATGTTTTTATTTTTTAAAGAAATCACTCTGCCAAGGGTGATGGCCACACCGCAATCCATTCTCCTCCATTCTCCTCTTGGGATCTTGGGCATGCACACACACATGCCAGGAGTGAGTTTCAGGCCACTGGGTCTGGACTCAAACTGCAGTCAACCATGTGGAAGTTCAGCAACAAAACCATTACGGCATCTGCTGGTCCCATCTCCCTTGTTTCTTTTGCATCTTTTTTTCTACTGCTTTTCTCTGGGTCCCATCTGTCAACCTGAGTTTATAAGTGTCAGCCATAGCACTGAAGGAAAACTGCTCTAGTTCACTCATACAGATGTGAAAATAGTAAGGACATTTTCTTTCCCTAGTATGAGTATAGTATACCTTGCAAGCCATATACAAAGCACTGGCTTAGGCTCATGAGAGGCATTCAGTGAGTTAGTTGTCTTTTGGATTCTCAAGAAAGCGAAAATAAGTATCAAGGGATACACAGTTCATGTTTGTGTAGACACATGCTACATACGTTTTTTTTTTTCTTTTTCTTTTTTTTAAAATTTTTTTGGAGAGGTTTTTGCTCCCCAGACAGACAGACAGAGAGACAGAAAGCGAGAAATCCCCCCCGCCCCAGGGGGGATGGCCAAGCCACAATCCCTTCTCCTCCATTCTCTTCTCAGGATCTTGGGCACGAACTCACATGTGCCCAGCGTGAGTTCTAAGCCACCGGGTCAGGGACTCGAATAGTGCTTGACTACATAAGAGTCCAGCGACATAGCTCTTACGCTAACTGCTGGTCCCCAGCAGTTAGCGTGGGAATTCACACACTTAAAAGTAATTATATTATGGGCATTTGGCCAACCTTAATATAGATTAAAAACTTGATTGGGTACATTAATCACTGATAAAAAGAAACAGTCCTTCCCAACACATTTTCTGGAGCTATTCTGTTAATCTCCAGCAGTGCCTGGGAGGAGACCTGTGTGCTTTACTGTCAAGTTACCAGTTGTCTAAGCAGTCAGTTAGGACAACAGGCCAAACTAAGGGGAAAATCAAGATTGTTTTTCTTTACTGAGACAGTATAGGCAAGAGGTAAAAATAGGCTGTCTCTCTAGTGCTCTATTTTTCCTGTGGAAGGTACCAGTCAAAGGTCAGGTGGTCAGCATAGATCGCAGGATCTTCTCACTGCTGAGGATTCCTGGACAAAAGGCTCCTGTTGCTTTATGGACCTGTAGGACTAGGAGAAGGGAGGGAATGAAATGTTAGGAGTGAAAAAGCACTGGGAAGAAAAAAAGTGTCTAAGTCAAGGCCTCTGGTCAAGGAGACCTTTAAATGGACGTGTCTGGCTGGGCATGCAGGGTATGCCTTTGAGGTCCTCTGTCTGAGGGACCTGACTCTTTAACTGTACCTCCCTCTAGAAAACCACAAGGCACTAGCCATGTACCAAGTCTGATGTGAGGAGGGCAGCTTCCCCCACCCTGAGACCTTCCAGGAAAAGCCATCTAATAGCCTATGGTTAGGCCTGAAAGGTCACACAGAGGGTTTTGGGTTGGAGCTGAACTCCTTAAGTACAACCTGGAGATGCCTAATGCAACGATGTAAAACATATTTGAGACAGAATGTTCTGGTATACCTACATAAGATGGGTTGTGTGGGACTCACAAATGAGGTTTGCACAAGCAGGAGGTGAGTGCTCAGACATGGCCCTGGCCATTCTACTAGAAAGATCTGAATAAGCAACAGTCAGAGGACTTAATTGAAGAGTTCATACCAACCTGATAGGAAATATAAAACATTCATTCTCAGTGGAAATGGTGTCCTTTAGCAATACCATTTATAGTTTTCAATTGTTTGCTTACCTGAGGGCAAATATTTATCTTTTTTTATTTCCACTCTTTTGGAGCATTGAAGATAAAAAACCTGACAATGCAGAAATTGAGGTCAACCTATTAAGGTGGTTTTGAGAGGAATATTATCCAGGTCTCTAAGTGACAGTTTTGGTGAAGGGTGATACCCTTCAAGGTAATATGTATATTTTTAAGCAATTTGGTTAAACAATTTTAGATGTTGCCCATTTTATTATAGAAATGCCTATAGTAAGTTCTAGACTTAATTCCTTCAAGATGTTTTCTAAGCTTATAGGCACAAAAATTTTGATTATTGTCTTATCCATCCTGCTCTCCTAAATTACAGTATCTATTCCCAACACCCTTTCACTCTTGAGTGAATATTTTCCTTCACTCTTAACTATGCCTTGGGCCATAATTGCGTTTGCCAGTGGGCAGGCTGCATCTTGAAATCCTAAGTACAGCTTCTCAATAAGCAGTCACTGTCTCCTTTATTCCAAAGTAGGAGAAAACAGTAGTTTGGGCTTCACAGAGGGCTGCCTGTGAATCTGCAGGATGTCTCCTGAACCTAGTAAAGGATACAGGCTTTTTACACCTGATCAACATTTTATGTCCCCGTAGTCAGGTAGTGGGGAGTTTGCAGGTAATTTTTTAAATTAAAACACTCTCATTTTGTGTTGTATTTTTTATATCCTAGTGTCATGAAATAATCTATACTGGTTATATCTGGGAACTTGCAAAACTGAAAATAATTCTCATAAGGTTGTGGCTAAGAATCAGTACACTACATATGAATACCAAATGAAAACTTTTGAAGTTAGAAGTGATCAAAATCATGTGATTTTAAAGCAATGATCATGATCCACTTGGTAATCTGATAGACAGATGAGCACAGACTTTCAATAGTCAACACTGTACTGTAAATATCTTACACTGGGGGGGGGGTCAGTAGGTGCCGTGGTGCTTAATACTCCCACATGACTGACCACAGTTCGAGCTCCAGACCCAGCAGCTTGAAAATCATGCCAGGTGCATGTGAGTGTGTGCCCAGAATCCTGAGAGAATGCCCTGGCAGGGGTGGGTGGGTGATTTCTCAATTTCTCTGTCACTAATTGTTTCTGTATCCCTCTGGCAAACACATATGCCCTATGGCAAAAACCTAAAAAATAAAAATTTTAAAAAAATGTGGATAGAGTGCTTTAATTTGAAAAATATATCTTCTACTGGGATAATAATAAGCTTTTAGTTTTTCAGTGTAATGTCACCCTGGAATATACAGCATGGCCAGTAGTTGGCTGATTGGATTAATTCTTGCTGCAAAATGTAGATGACTACAGAAAAATAATATAAATCCCGTTTTTTATTTTTTTGAAAGAGAGATTTTTGCTAGAGGGTGTATGCACTCACTGGAGAGAGAGAGAGACAGAAAGTGAGAAATCACCTCCCCACACAGGAGGATGGCCATGCTGCAGTCCTCTCTCCTCCATTATCTTCTCTGGATTTTGAGCATGCACACACACATGACCAGTGTGAGTTCTTTTTAAGCTGCTGGTTCTGGGATTCAAACCATGGTTGACTTACATGGGAGTCAAGTAAAATAGATAATGTGGCATCTGCTGGTCCCTATAAATCACTTTTAGGAATTATCTCTCTAAAAACTCATTATCTAAAATACCAAAACTCTTTCTGTAGAAGAAAGAGGTAATGGTTTGATTTTCCAGGTTTCCACGTAATTAGAATATGCTAGGACAGAGAATTCAGAAATGGCTATGAGGTTGCAAAAAACAAAAAGAAGGGGCACTCAACTTACAATGAAGGGAGTGGTATATATGAGATATACAGGATATTTTTCAGGGAAAAAAAGTTTATACTAGGAAAAAACAGGGTGTATATTGGCTAATAAAATTTTCTCAAATTTTACTAATATTATATCTATTTGAGCTCAAGAAATGTCCATGGATGGCCAAATTTATTAAAGATTTATATATATATTCTCAAAGTGTAAGTGGTTCAGTGCAGCATTAAAATACCCGGGGAAAATTATTAATAGTTGTCTGTTTTTTTGAGTTTAATTCTCAACTGTTGTAAGAGTAATAACTAGAGACTATGCTCTCAGTGACCCTTAGCATGAGCTTTCAGACTCCAGAAATGTAAATCGAGCATATTTTTTGAGGGGGCATAATCTAGTTGCTACTCATAGATTGAAATTGATGTAGGTTATAGTTAAAACTTGAGTGTAAATGAAAATAAAAAGTTTGAAGAAATATATTTATGTCAGTACATTACATGTCTCATTCTAAAAAAGGATAAACATATGCAAATAAAATGTTCAAAAAGTGATCTTCTCATGAACGCATTACATATTTCTAGGTTGACTTTTATTATTTTGCTTACATTTATGCTGTTTGAGTATTTCTCCAAGTCTCAGTCCTTTGGTCTCAAGTATCATTCAGAAAGAGGTCAGAATGATTAGTACTGATTGCTAATACACTTATTTCAGCATGGTTTAGTGAAAGCAATTTAAAAAATTCAAGGCCAGTGAAGTCTTAGTGTGAATCATGTCTCCACCGTTGTATACTCACTAGGGTTAGTGTTAAAGCATGCCTACTTGCTTGCTGATCGGTTGGAAGTATAGGTTTTCTGAAATAGAATCTAAACCTGTAATAAAAATGAAATATTTGTTTTTGCTTAACTATTTTGTGTACTTTGAAAAGTTTCTCTCTTTCCTGGTACCCCCATTGGAGAGGTTTTGCTGTAGGGAGTGTGCACTTGCCAGAGAGACAGAGAGAGACAGAAAGTGAGAAATCATCCCCTAGGGGGGTTGGCCACACCGCAATACCTTCTCCATTCTCCTCTTGGAATCTTGGGCATGCATGCACATGCACCCTGCATGAGTTTAAGTCACCAGGTACAGGACTTGAACCGCGGTCAACTATGTGGGAGTTCAGCGACATAGCCATTATGCTAACTGCTGGTCCCAATAGTCTTACATTTTTTTCAAGACTGATATTCTGGGTATACAAAGAGGAAATTTGAGATGACTGGAAAGATTATAAGTAGTTAGAATGTTGAAGATTTTTCTTAGTTTTAAGCTGTAGAAAAAAAAATGGAAGAAGAAAGATGATTATTATATTTATTTTTAATTTTTGCTACAGGGCATGTGTGCTTGCTGGAGAGACAGAAAGATGGAAAGTAAGGAAGCACCCCACAGGGGACATGGCCAAACAAGTTCCTTTGCCTCCATTCTCCTTTCTGGGTTTTCAGCACACAGGCATACACACCTGCCATGTGTTTTAAGCCGCCAGGTCTAGGACTTGAACTGTGCAGTTGGGCACTTGGGATCCAGCTGCCTTAACCTCTATACCATCTGCTGGCCTGTGGTTTATATTTTTAATCCCAAATATATAAGATACACATTTCTGTTAAAAGAATCATTTACTAAAACCAGCAGATGGCTTAATGGTTACATCACTGGAGTCCTACATGCCAACAGCAGTTTGAATCCTGGATTCAGCAGCTGGAAGCTCACACTAGGTGTGTGTGTGTGCCTGCCAAAAATCCCAAGAGGGGTTGATTTCTTACCGTCTGTCTCTGTCTTTTCTCTCTGTATCTCCAGTGTGCATATGTGTCCTATAGCAAAAATCTCTCTCTGGGATAAAAAAAAAAAGAACCATTTATTTACTACCTAAATATCTAACAACTTCAGAGAAGTAATTAAAGAGTAGTCAATATTTAAATGTCAGGTTCTGAGCTAGGAAAGTTAGAAAACAGAAATGGATTTGTCCTTCATGAGATTTCAGTTTGGTAAAAACACATATTTAATAACAGAGAATGTGATGATAATAGATAGCAGCATCATAAATGCAGCAAGTTGCTATGTTGAATTCCAACAGAGGAACTAACAGTACTCTAATACTGATAAAATGCATTTTGAAGATGGAAAATGATGCAATTCAATTTTATATATATTGTATTTATATATCTTAGAAAACTCTAAGTTCAGCTCTTTTTTTTTTGTATAGGATTCTTTGAGCCTTAAACACAATAGTGTAGGTGATAGATTTATAAGACTGTGTGTAGTTCAGTCTTGGTCATCTTGACTGTGCTATCTTCCATGGACTTTGAGTGATGACATCACTCAGATGAAAATATGGGAATATGGCTAACTTCAAATGGAACTGCATGTAGAGGTTTATGGTTGAACCACACAGAAGTGATTGCTGTATTCAAGGATTTGGAAAGAAGATCATTTGAGATACAAGAAAAATAGAGATAAACTATATCTGAAGAATGAAGAGAGGGAACATGAACCAGAGAAGTCTGATAGAGAAATAGGGGCAGACTGTATTGTGTGGAGCCAAATAAAAGAAAATTTTAAGAAAATAACATTGGGGTTAGCAGATGCCATAGTGGTTAAGGGACACTTAACCACACATGGCAGACTGTGGTTCAAGTCCCAGACCCAGTGGCTTAAAAACTACACTTGAAAATTCGAGGAGGAGAGTGGAGGAGAAGGGATTGTGACATGGTCATAGCTGTGAATGGTGAGTTCCCACTTTCCCTCTCACTATCTCTCTCTGGAGAGTGCACATACCTTATAGCAAATATCTTAAAAAGACAAAAGAGAGACAAAGAAAGAAAGAAAGAAAGAAAGAAAAAAATAAAAAGGAAGAAAGGAAGAAAGAAAGAGAGAGAAAGAGAAGATAGAAAGAGAAAGAAAAAAATAAAGAAAAAGAAAGGGTTGCATCAGTATTTGGGTGCTTTAAAAGTCAGACATTAAATTACTCAGAGAAGGATACTGAATTTGGAAATCAGGTGACCCTGATTTTTGTAAAAAGAAGTTTTAGAAAACTGTTGATGACCACATACAGGTGGTAAATAAAAAATTCAAAATAATAAAAACCCTAAGCTTAAGCTATTCACTCAAGAAATGCAATACCTAAAGGAGAACTAGTTTTTGAATAAAGCTTTGAATATAACAAACAAGAAGTACAAAAAATAGGTTTATTTGTTAACTTTTGTTGCTGAATAATACAGATGTAGTGCAGATAAAAGAGAAAAGAACCAAGGGAAAAAGAAAAATGCATTGTGAAGAAAAGGCATTTAGAAGTGAGTAAGGGTCAAAAATGAACTGACTTCCATTGGAAAGAATAATGGAGGTTTCTTCTTTTTTCATTTTTCCTAGATGAGGAGACTTCATAGAATATCTCACCTTGACTTGGTAGAATATGTCTTGCTGTTCTTTTGAATGATTTGTTTATATTCCCAGTATTTAGTCCTGTAAGTTTTGTAGCCTTTATGTTTCACTGTGAGGCATACAGTATATTTTTCTCTTATGTATGTAAGCAACTTCCTTTAGAATACTCTAGAGCCATTCTCAGCACTTAGATGGGGCCAATTGAGCATACATCTCTTTATCAGGTAAATCAATGCTGAAATTATGATTTTTGGAAAAATAGTTCCTTTTATATTTACTTTATGATGAAAATACTAATTTAAGAGTATATAATTTTCCTTAAGCAAATACCATCTCTTAGTAAGTATTCTTTTCCCATCAATTTATTAAAAGTGGATGATTGCTTTGCCTCCATTCATTTCTTAAATGCTTATATTCAAAACTAAGACTAAAAGGGGAACTGCATGGATCAACAAATGATATAAATTAACTTGAATTTGGTAGGAACCAAACCCAAAACTCACATATATATTATGTAAGTTATAAATTTATTTATATATTTATTATATATATTTTAATTAACCTTCATACTACTTCAAATAGAAAAGGTAACTTATTAAAAATAAAGGATCTACAGATTGGAATATTATGTATCATGTCGACTAGTAGTTGAACATCAATAAGCTAATATTGATTACACTCATACAAAGACATGAAGATTGCAAATTTTAAATCTTATATTCCTGGTATATTTTGTGGAAATGACCAGAAATCCCTTCTTGATGGTCCTGATCTAAAAATAATTACATTAGATAATTTCAGAGTCTGCCCTTCTATGTTGATAGAGAAAATTATTACTTTGTATTTATTCTAAGTTGTTGATCTAGTATCAACAATATGGGTTTTGTTCTAGATACTTCATCTCATGCAACAATAGGTGCTAGCTTTGGCTTGTACCTGACACATTACTAGACAATGGCTACTCGTTTAACCATTCTTAGCCCAACCATTGAAAAAGTTCATTAGTGTATATTGTGCCATTTCCCTGAAAAATCCTTAAAGTTGATAATTATAATTCCCTATGACTCTTTGCTGCAACCTATGCTAATAAAGCTAAATTACCAGGGACATCCATCTCCTAACCTTCTCTCCCCTTTAATTCCAGGTTCAGGGACAATCTTCAATATTTCTCAACAGCCTATAATGCCTAACCAATGAATGCCAAAGAAGGCTTACTCATCAAATTTTAATGCTTAAAAAAAAATCAAGTAATTTAATTCAGAGGAAAAATGAAATAGGTAAGGAATGATGAGCTCAGAATTGACTAGCATTCAAATGAATATTTAGGGATTAATTTTCAGGTTGGACAAGAACATGTAGACAGGCTAAACAGGAAGAAGAAGAAACACAATAATATAAAATAGAAAGTGAAAGCCTAGAACTGGAACCTAATGAAAGTAAATAAGTTTCACTGCCTTTATCCCAGTCATACTGTGTATTTTTAGGTGTTAAGGACAGAACAGCCCTGCTGAAAGAACTTTGGTACTGAGAATGCCTAGTATAAGTAAGAAAAAAAAATGGAATTTGGAGAGAAGGGTGAGTGGAGAGGAGTATTCCAGGGCAGTAGCTCAAGGAATCAAAGATGCTACTGCAGAAAAAAAGAAAAAAAAAAAAAAAAAAAAAAGACAAAAACAAACCAAAACAAAAAAAACCCTCAAAACTTAAATCTCTACAACAGAAACACACACACACACATTATATTTCACATGAAGAATACAATATGAATAGAGTCAGGCAAATATACTTAATGCAAACCCATTACGGTGTTCTAAAGACATAGACCAGTGGTTGTTTAGCTCAGTTGTGAGAGCACAGAGCTAAAAAACAATAACAAACAAACAAACAAACCCCAAGAACACTGATTATTTTAAAATGCAGATTTTTTAATAGCTAAATCCTGTATCTATTTAATAAAAACCTGGAATCTCTGTGTTATTACAAACTTTACACATGATTGTTCTGTATAATATATTTAGGAGACCAATGCTCATTCTGACCTATCTTCCCAAAACAAGGTCAATGCTTTATTCATAAATGTCAAATATTGGAGGAATGGAAGGGGAATAAAAACAAGCTCAATGAAAAAGATTATAGAATGGGTACTTTTGGGGAAAGGATGCATGGTGGTTAGGTCTCTGGACTCCCATGTAGTTAAACATGGTTCAAGTCCCAGACCCAGCAATGTGAGAATCACTTTGGTGTGTGTGTATGTGTGTGTGCATACTCAAAATCCCAAGAGAACAATGAAGGAGAAGGGATTGCAGCATGGTCATCCCTGCTGAAGGGT
>NW_006159439.1:1457767-1490999 GCF_000334495.1 Tupaia belangeri chinensis | reverse complement strand
TCCCTTTCACTGTCCCTGACTGTTTCTCTGGCAAGCATATATATACTATGTCAAAAACCTTAATAATAATAAAAAAGAATGGAAACTTCCCATCTGATATATTAATATATAAAAAAGAAGATTAGTATCCTAAATAGAAGAACAATAGTTCAAGGTCTTTACTTCCTAAAGTTACACAAGTCTCCGTGTTCAAATTGTAAACTAAGAAGCAGAAGGCTTAAATGCTTCTATTTTCAAATAAATTTCAATGATATATAAAATTTGGGATCGTAATAGTATCTCTAGCCAATCAGTTTCTCTCTATATAAAGACATAGGTCTACACTCATAGGTAGGTAAGAAGATAGGGAGATATAGAGAGAGAAGAGTATCATTCAATTTTTAAAAATACAGTATGAATGTCAAATAAAAACAAACTTTTATAGGAAAAGAAAAGGGACTTGTTAATGAAAAACAACTAGGTTTAACAAATTTCTAGTTTTTAAATGTATAACACCAGAACTCTTTTGGAGAAGATCAAATGTCCGCTGTTCATGAAGAAGACCAAAATCTCTTCCTGTTTGCTAACTTCACCATTTGACAGATGTCGGATATTATACCATTGTTATCATTGTGCATGTTTACATATAATTCAAGAACCAAAACATAAATAAGCAAATGGAACCACTGTGTAAGCCCCAGTACAAGAGTAATTCTGTACTCTGGCTTAGAGATTGGAAACAGATGTAAACATCTGTAATTGTGCATGTTTCAGTCTGCCTTTCATGCACAAAACTATTGCTTAAAAATAGTGGATGGGGCAGATCTAACAAACATTACTGGTTTCTCCAACATATAGAAAAAAGATTCCAATAAATGCCAGCACATTAATCATGAAATGAAACATTTAGGGGATTCCCTCACTTGTGAACTTCTGGTGTCACTTAAAAATAAAATTTGGAAATTGCTTGAGTCCTTTTCCTGTGTTTATGAAGCAACATAACCATAAGGTGGAGGGAGCACTTAGAGGACATTCTCTTTCTCTCTACTACATTTCAACCTTTCCAGGTAGATGACAGTTGGGCTTGATTTACTGACACATAGATGATATTGAGACAAAATACCACACAACACCCAACAACAGGCATTATTATGCATGTTGAAAGCCTACATCTGTTTTCCTTTTCCTCCTTTGTGCTTAGGTCCTATTTTAGCTGATCATAGTACTCCTTGCTAAACAACTGCATTTTCCATCCTCTTGTGTAGCTAAATGTGGCCAACCAATTAAGTTCTGGATGATTTTATGTGACTGGACATACATTAGACTTCCAGGAAGTCTCCTTACATGGACTTCTTCCTTTCTGCATTCATGCATAAATGGAGTCTCTTGGAGAATGAAAGCCACATGTTAAGGATGGAAGAGTAGATGTATATATAGAAGCCAGTGACTACAAACACTGAAACTACCATACCAACTTTGAATTGTCTACCTCTGAAATTCTCTTATGTGATAGAGAAACAAGCTTCTATCTTATTTAAACCACTCTTTTTGTTTACTGGCAGCTGAACTAAATTCTCTGCAAAATATAGAAAAAAGTTCATCACATTTGCTTGGTGTGCTTACCATTGGCGAGAGACTGTTCTACTATTTGATACCACGGTGGTGATTAAGAATGGTCATGTTTAGCTAACAGTCTAGTGTGGGGGTCAGCAAATGACACATGAGCCAAAACTCTCAATGACTGTTTTTGCAAATAAAATTTTACCAGAACAGAGCCATGTAGTCTGTTGTTGCTTGCATGCAACAATGACAGATGTAAGTAGTTATGATGGAGACTTCATGATCTGCAAAACTGAAAATAACTATTATCTGGCACTTCACACACAAAAAGTGCCAACCTTGAGCCAGTGAGAAATTAAGGCAAATAAAGGATCACTGATCAGACTATTCTCCAAGGAAGACGAATGAATGAGTACATGGAAAAAATGCTCAACATCTCTTATCATAAGAAAAATGAAAATCAAAATCATGATGAGATACAATTTAACCCCAGTCAGAATGGCTAACATTAAAAAAAAATTAAAGAATGACAAATGCTGATGAGGCTGTGGTGAAAAAGTGAACTCTCGTACACTGTTGTGGGAATATAAATTAATGCAATCATTATCAAGAACAATATGGAGGTTCCTTAAAACCCTACATAGAGAACTACCATATGACCCAAGAATTGCACTCCTGGGTATCTAACCAAAAGACAGGAAAATAGTAAAAAACCACTGGCACATCTATGTTTATTGCAGCAGTATTCACAATTGTTAAGACACAGAACCAACTCAAATGCCCAAGAACAAATGAATTAATTAATATCATATAGCACATATATACTATGGGACAGTACTTAGCTATGGAAAATAATGAGACCTTGACATTTGATACAAAGTGGACAAATATGGAAGATTTAATGTAAGTGAAGCAAGTCAGGTATGAATGATAGACATTGTATGTCCCTGCTCAATATATACTGAATTTCTGCACTCTAGGGCAGACACTGAGGGATTGGAAAGTATAATAGCAGGGAGGGCAGCTAGATTCAATATAGGAGAATACTAGAAACAATATAGGAGGGAGTGAGTAATGGGGGATGAAAGAAAGCCTCAAAGAAACAGAAAAGAACACTTAGCAGATCCAAGAATCTGTTTGATGATAATGTAGATGCTAATATCTTTAACTTGACTGATACACACTATATTCATGGTGAGAAAAAACATTTTGTATGCTGTACAGTGGTTAAATATAATTTTTTGGAGAGGTTTTTGCTGTAGGGCGCATGCACTCATCAGAAAGACAAGAGAGATAGAAAGTGAGAAATCACCCCGCAGGGAGGATGGCCACGCCACAATCCCTTCTCCTCCAGTCTCCTCTCGGGATCTTGGGCACACACACACACGTGCCTGGTGTGAGTTTAAGACACCGGATCCAGGACTCGAACCGTTGTTGACTACATGGGAGTTCAGCAACATAGCCATTACACTAACTACAGGTCTCATGATTAAATATAATTTAAAAAGGATGGAATGAAGAAGGAATATGGCAGGAAGGATTTTGGTAAAAAACTTTAAGACATTTCAAGTATTATAATTAAATGTATGTATTTTCTGTATATGTACATAAATATAAAATAGATTCTAAAATGAATCCTGAAAAATTCCCCATGAATTATGTGAAAATAATAATGATCTTAAAAGTTGTTATAGAGAAAGCTAGGGAAAAAAGAGTATCCAGCCCAGTAAAATGAAAGGTTCCAAAACTATTACTTGTTAGTAAATTTTACCAGGTATTTGCATTTTTAACTTCATTATCTTAAATTTTATTTTAAAACAGCGTTAAAATTTATTTTAAGGGGACAGTAAGTGGTATGGTGATTAAGGTGCTAAACTTTTACATGTCTAATCACTGTTTTAGTCCTTGACCTGGTGGCTTGAAAATCACACGAGGCACATGTGCCTGTGTGCCCAAAAATCCTAAGAAGAGGACAAAGAAGGGATTGCAGAAGGGATTGCAGCATTGCTATTTCCCCAGGGAGTAATTTCTCAGTTTCCTTCTCTCTCTCTCTCTTGCAAGTGCATACATCCTATGGCAAAAAAAAAAAAAGAAAGAAAGAAAGAAAGAAAGAAAGAAAGAAAGAAAGAAAGAAAGAAAAGAAAAGAAAAGAAAAGAAAAGAAAAGAAAAGAAAAGAAAAGAAAAGAAAAGAAAAGAAAAGAAAAGAAAAGAAAAGAAAAGAAAAGAATTTAAAAGTGTAATGAAATTGAGGCCAGCAGGTGGCATGGTGGTTAAAGGCAATGGACTCCCACATGGGCAACTGCAGTTCAAGTCTAACTGCAGTTTGAGTCCCGTACCTGGCGGCTTGTTTTCTTGCTTTCCCTTTCTCTCTCTCTCTCTCTCTTTCTCTCACCCTCTCTCTTACTCTCACTCTGTACCTTTCTGGTTAAATTAAAATAAATAAATAAATAAAGTTGAATAAAATAATTCTTTTTAAAAAAGAGTGTAATGGGGAACCAGCAGTTAGCGTAACGGCTATGTCGCTGGACTCCCACGTAGTCGACCGCGGTTCGTGTCCCGGACCCGGTGGCTTAAAACTCACGCCGGGCGCGTGTGCGTGCGTGCCCAAGATCCCGAGAGGAGAATGGAGGAGAAGGGATTGCGGCGTGACCATCCCCCCTGGGGGGTGATTTCTCGCTTTCTGTCTCTATGTCTCTCTCTCTGTCTGTCTGGCGAGCGCACGTGCCCTACAGTGAAAATCTCTCCCCCCCACCAAAAAAAAAAAAAAAAGAGGGTAATGAAATAAAATGAGAACTGTTTTAGAGAATTACGAGAGTTTAGATGAGAACTGTTTTAGAGAATTACGAGAGTTGAAAGAGCAGGGGCAATTCTTGCCCTTGAACTGACTTTGCCCATTAGTATTGGTCCCCAAAATTAAGTATAAATGATGGGCACGCGGGTTACCCGTTCAATTGCAGATACCAGGACCCACTGTTTAGAGACTCTGATTCAATGATCTGAACTTACACTAAGAAATTGGACATTTAAGCAAGTAAGAAAGGTCATTCTAATTGAACTATTCTAGAGACTGTACTTCAGACAATGCTACTTTAGCATAAACTCATACACCAGAAGCTTCTAGGGCACTTGAAAAGTTCAGAATCTTTAGTGATATCCTGATTTAGTGAATACAAACCTACAGGTGATGCACGTGAATTTTAGTAGGCTTTCCATTTGATCTGATATACAATAATATTTCAAAATATGCATTCCTGGGTTTTAATGCACAAAGTCTATGCATTCAGGATGCAATATGTACAGGGCAGAAAAGCAAGAAGCAGCATCCCTAAGCCAGCTGGATTTATTATGAAGAGTACAATGATGATGTCTACATATAGCAATCACCAACTCACGTCTTTTGCATCTGCTTTCTGATCTTCCCAACTATATTTGATGGATTTCTCACCCTGTTCCTGAGCTATTCCTGACTTCACATTGAAGAAAATGTTCTCATACAGTATATATGTACAGAGTCACTGTTTGATTCAGGAATAATTTTCCCTGCTGTCCCGCAGTCACAGTCCTTCCATTTCCAGCTGTTCACTAATCTTCCCTAATAATAACTGACACACAAATAGAATTTAGCCCTTTAAAGACATCTTCACATACATTATCCCATTTGATCCTGATAAAGGCTCTGCAAAGTAAGGATGGATTATGGTATTCATTTTTCAGACAAGAAATAGAAAACTTCAACGTGCCTATAATTGTTCAGAAGCAGCCTGGGCTTAAATCAAGATATTCTGGCTCTAAGTCTATAGCTTAAATATTTGTGGATATGTAACATATTAAAAGGATATCCCATTAAGAACTGACTTAGGGGCCAGCTCTGGCATGGTGGTTAAAGCAACTGGATCCACACAAGTAAGTCTGGTAAATATGTGTCCCAGCTTCCAGCCTCCCACGATAAAGAGAATACAGAGTGCAAAAGAGCAAATACGGCAATGATTCACAATGGAAAATTGATGGCAGAACCTGGTCCACTAAAATGTTTATAAAACTTACAGAACACTGCTGGAAGAATGGAATATAAAATAATATATAGCATTTGTAGAAAATAGGCATGTGTATAGTTAAAAAGTTTTTGTTTTTGTTTTTGTTGTTTTTTAGTTAAATGTATATATTTAAATCTTCAGTTCTTACATAGAGTAGTGTAAGTCATGGTTCAAGGAAAAAAATAATTTTTTTTCTGATTTTTGCTTGTTTGCTTAGATTTTTACTATAACGTGCACGTAGTCACCAGAGACAGAGGGGGTGTCTCTTAGGTGGGATGAATGGATGCAATTCCTTCAGGATTTTGGCCTCTCACGCACATATCCTGGTGTGTTTTTCAAGTCACTGGATGGGGGACTCAAACCACAGTTGACCATGCAGGATCAAATGCCTTCACCACCATGCCATCTGCTGACCCTTGATCAAATTTTTAAAAAATTAATATTAGGGTCCAGCAGGTGGTGTGGTGGTTAAGGCACTGGACTTCCACATGGCCAACCACAGTTCAAGTTCTAGACCTGGAAACTCAAAAAACATGCACAGTGTGTGTGTGTGTGTGTGTGTGTGTGTGTGTGTGCCCAAAATCCTAGGAAGAGAATAGAGGAAAAGGGATTGTGGTGTAGCTATCCCCACTGGGGGAGGGCAGGTAATTTCTCACTTTTCCTCTCACTGTCTCTCTCTTTTTCTCTCTCTGGTGAGCTCACAGGCCCTATGGCCAAATACCAATGTTAATTTAAAATATTTTGATTATTTTTAAATGAATGGGTTACAAAGACTATCCATATATAAATACTATATATTTGGGACTGTATATACATATACATATTTATGCATATATATTATATGTATATAAAATCACTACATTCATAGATATATAGCCTCCAGAAAAAATTCATAACTTCAAATTTTAGTTTTCACTGAATATCTTTACACTTATTGCTCCAGAAATGACATATCCATTTTTCAGGATACAGAAGTATAAGATTCTGGGTATGTATTTTACAAGTTGACTTGCAAGGTATAAGATTTCAGAATGCTTAGAATCTAAATTACAGGAATATCAAGGAAACATTTTACAGTCTCTTTGTGAGATGAGAAATCCCCTTTAAATATAGAAAGCACTACTTGATACCTGGTTACATTTACCCAGGTGATTTCCATCTGCATTTACTGTGCAACTCAGATTCATAATTGAGCAATAATACTGAATAATTTGCATGGACTACAATGGGTACACAAAGATACACTGGATTAGGAGGTGATTCTTTAGATTTTACTCAGTTCCCTTCACCTCTTAAACTGGCATTTGGTTAACTCTTATCAGACATTTCCTAACATAGCCACAATTACAAAAGAGAAGTGTAAACTAACACACAATATGCTGTGTTTCAATTGAATTTAGTCAATGGAACTGCTTCTGTACATTAGGCAATGCAGCTATCTGTTGCTGTAACTGAAAACAAGAAGAGTTCAGTGAAAATATGTCCTCATAACACTTTCCTTTCAATGGACAATACAGACATGCACTTATACATAAAACGTGATGGTCAGCAAATGCTTGACAGACTTCTATCAAACCAAAATCTCCCTCCAGACAACGGAACAAAAACTATACCCATAGTCTTTGATAAAATTAACAAGGAAAAGTAGCAAAGACAAGACATTAGGAACTGTAATTCACCTAATTTATGTGTGTGGATATAAGATCCCATTTTTCCAACATTCGTTCCAGACCAAAAAGTTACCACGTATTTTGGCAACTTTAGAAACGCTAATCAGGGGGCATTGGAGGATCGGGGGCGGGGTGCATGAAAACTTTCCATCCTTTCCACTCCATTTCTCTGTAAACCTAAAATGTAGGACAGAACTTGATGGAGAACAAAAGGAAGAAAAAGCAAATGTGCTACTAGTGAAGAAATATATCACAAGCCCATGATTCTCAGACGTTAGAGCTACCAGGTGCTTCAGAGGGTATGTGACACAAATACTGCCCTCCTACCTGAGATTGTCTGCGTGTTAGTTAATAAGCTAGGTAGATACAATAAGAAGTTTTAACTCATTTGATATTGCTGAACACTTTATTTATTTATTTATTTGGAGAGGTTTTTGCTATAGGGCGCGTGTGCTCACCAGAAAGACAGAGAGAGACAGAGAGACAGAAAGCAAGAAATCACCCCCAAAGGGGGTTGGCCACGCTGCAGTCCCTACTCTTCCATTCCCTTCTTGGGATCTTGGGCATGCATGCACATGTGCCCGACTTGAGTTTAAGCCACCGGGTCCAGGACGCAAACCTTGGTTGACTACATGGGAGTCCAGCGACATAGCCCCTATACCAACTGCTGGTCCCCTACACTTTGTTTTTTGTATCATTTGAAGTTTTTTTTTTTTCCCTTAAACATAGTTTATTTATTTATTTATTTATTTTTAGGTATTTTTTTCTTTTTCAAATATTTTTCATTATTATTTATATATTAAATCTCTATACATCATTTAGATTGTGAAGAGATTTTACCCAGCATGATATACACCTCAGTCCAGCCCAGTTGAGACCACCATACACATCCTCATCAACAGATAATGAACCTTGTCTGTGTCCCACAAGTGTCTTATTTCTCCATCCTCCCCCTCCCCCCAGATTTCCTATGCTCTTCCTCTCTTACACTCTCTTTCCAAGTTGTCTCTGGCGTCATTTTACAAAGGGGAAGGTGAAATAAAGCCATTGTGTTATTAAAATACTTAAGAGGATTTTACTAAGTCTGTAGTAAGCTTCATTTTTTTTTTTATTTTAATTTTAAAATTTATTTCTCTTATGCGTGAGAGAGGCTGAAAGAGAGAAAGAACTCCCAACTGAAGCCACAGTTCACTTCGGCTCTTCAGCCAGATCAGATCAGGGCATGTGTGCTTGGCATATCACGGATGTCCCTGGACATCGACCTCCAGCCTTCCCAGAGGTCAGCCTCTCAGAGTCAGGTTTCATTTCTGTGCCCAAACCTGGCCTCTGTAGTAAAATGCTAATGTCTAAAGATTTAGGTTATTTTACTTGGGATTTTTAATTTACTAATTGTAAAAATAACGTTAAAATGCTTATTAGTTAAAATATCTTAATAGATATTTAAATTAATAATTTGAGCATTATAAAAAGTTTAAATAGAAGTAATAGCTCCATGACCAAACACACACACACACACACACACACACACACGTGCAGTCATCTGAAATATTCTACATCACTACTATAATTTTGTAAAATATCAGTGTGTTGTATATACATACATATATACATATGTACATATATGTCTATGTGTGTGTGTAATTTTTGTTTAACTTTCCATAAAGGGTTGCTCCAATAAAAAAAAAAAATTCAATATATGAATTCTAGTTCCATGCACAAAGGATATAGGCAAAAAATAATAATAATAATCCCCTAAATTTTGTTACTGACTCTCATTTACATGGATCTGGACCTCGTCTCTGTCTCTGAGAGGCTGGTAGGGCCAGCCACGGTGGGGCAGCAGTAGCTCAATGCCCTGTCATGCTGCCCCACATAGAAAGCCCTGCGCTTGCAGCCTGTGGTCTTCCTGCGCATGCTGGGCAGATGCACACCTGTCTATGTTCCGCACTGGTGGCGCATTATGAACACCCTGTTGAGAGTGCCCCTCTCTCTCTCTCTACTTCATGGGATATATATATATATATATATATAAAAGAAAGATGGGATGCCTAAGGTTGCCTTCTTCTTTTTTCTTTTATTTTTTGGAGAGGTTTTTGCTATAGGGCGCGTGCACTCGCCAGACAGACAGAGACAGACAGAGAGACAGAAAGCAGGAAATCACCCCTCAGGGGGGATGGCCACGCTGCAATCCCTTCTTCTCCATTCTCCTCTAGGGATCTTGAGCACGCATGCACATGCGCCCGTCATGAGTTTAAGCTACCGGGCCTGGGACTCAAACCGTAGTTGCCTCTGTGGGAGGCCAAGTCCAGCAACATAGCCATTACGCTAACTGCTGGTCCCAAGGTTGCCTTCTTTATGAAACTTCTTCTGACACTTATTTCCTATGGAAACTGACCTCTGTCCTATCTTACCAATCTCCTTAGAGTTAAGATTTATATTTTATTTATTTATTTTTAAGAGAGTTTTTTGCTGTAGGGTGCATGTGCTCGCTGGAGAGAGAGACAGACAAAAGCCAAGAAATCACCCTCCTGGGGGGATGGCCACCCTGTAATCCCTTCTCCATCATCATCCTCTCAGGATTTGGGGCATGTACACACAAATGCCTGATGTGAGTTTTAAGCCACCATATTTGGCATTCTAGCACATGGGAGTCCAGCAACATAAACATTATGCCATTTGCTGGTCCCCTTATGTTCTATTTATTATAACCACTAGTTAAATTAGAAAATAAATATATATTAATGAAAATATGGTAAGGAAAAATAGTATTCCCTTCTTACTGAGTAATATAAATTTATTTTAGTAGTTAACAGCTGAAACCATGTAGACAACATCCTTATCTTTGGAACCTAATTCAGATGCAGTTATAGCTATGGACGTTCACCTTACACAAAGTACGTTAGACTCTAAGACAAGAATAACACATTTACTATATACTTACATTGTTACTAACTTATCCTTTATCTGTAGGAGACATTTATGAACTATGAAATGTTTTTGATAAAGTGTCATTTCTAGTAATCAGAACTAAAAAAATAGATAAAATTCGTGTCATCTCAAGCCCAGGGTAGTAAGTGTGTTGATAAGGTAAAAATAAACTTAGAGATGATTTCTGAATAATTGTTAGAATGGAGATATGTCAACCAAGGTTCACATGAATCGTTTTTCACAAAAGGTGAAGATACATGTTGTATCAGTTACTCATTGCTGAACTATAAAAATGCCAAAATGTAGTGACTTAAAATAACAAACATTCATTGTTTTGTTGTGAGTCTACAGGTGGTCTTATTGTCTGGACCAGACCCAGCTAATCTTGGAAATCATGTTCCTGTGTTCTGTGAGCCATTCTGAATAGTTTCTGCTGGTCAATTCTACTGCATTCTATTGGTCTCTCACCCTCCAGTGGATGTTCTGATACTGTTCTTATGATAAGGCAGAATTCTAAGAAATGTGGGCAGTACTCAAATCTTCCTGAGTCCTAGGAGTAAATCGTCATTCTTATACTGGCTATATTTTCTTGGCCAAATGAAGTTATGAGGCATCCCAGACTCAAAAGAAGGGGAAATAACAGAATCCATCTCGCCATTGAAAAAGTTGTAAAACTGTGATACAAAATGAGGGAGCAATCTTGAGTTAAGCTTTTTTTGCAGTAAATCTATCACAGTAATTTAGTCCAAATACAGGCATAAACCACAAGCATCATTTTAGAAGTCTCCAACAAGTGCATCCTGCAATGGAAGAGATGCATTTGAATCTCAGAATGGCTTAAACCAGATCATTTCTATAATATATATAGGAGTGATGGCAGCGTAGCAAAAGGAGGCACATTTGCAATATATTTAAAAACGCGTATATATAGAAAATAGTCTACTTAAAAGACATTGCTAATGGCAGAACATAAGGCATTTGTTCAGTCCTATCTATTTAAGACTTATCATCCTTTTATCAATGACTTGTATGAAAACACAATTCTCCAGATAAAAGTTGACAGGAAATTGAGATGAATAGATAATATTTAGGATAATAGCACTGGTATTCCACCCCCATCCCCCGCAAAAAAAAGCTCCAACAGGATGAACTAATTGATTAAATCAAATGCAGAAAAATTTAATGTAGAGAAACAGAAGGCACAGTAATAAAATCAAAATCCCAAAAATGTCTGATTATAGGCTAGTTTAGTTGAACAACCACCTTAAGGCTTTTAGATAACAATAAGCTCAATAATAATCAACAGCATATGAAGTTTAGATTAAAAAAATGTTCAAATATAGGTCATATTAATGTAAAAGCAGTGTATATTTTAGAGTAAAATTTTTTTCTGATCTCCAATGCTCACTGTCAATTTGATTTATAATGAGGCTACTGAATATGAGCAATAATTCATTTTTCCTCATTGTTGTTATTGAATTTCAGTTAATTTTTCAGTGTTAACATGAAAATCAATTTCTGTGAGCATACAAATTCTCATTCGCTAGTAAACTGGCATTAAAAATGGGTAATATTCTGTTGGAGCTGGACAGTGGCACAGTATAACACAACGTTGAGTAAGGTTGAGCCCTATTGGGAGATCTGGGGTTCATGTCTCAAGAACTTTCTATGCGTGCTTGGTGCAGGGTGCTCATGATCTGGACTGGCAGAGGCTAGGGTGGATTGCAGAATGAAGACCCTGCTGAAGGTGCTTTTCTCTTCCCTTTCTCTCTCTCTCACTCATGAGAAAATAAATAAATAAATGTTAAAACAGGTAATGTTCTGAGTCAAATAACAAATAGTACATGTATCACTCTCTTCTTATAATAAAATTAAAAATAATTGCAAAAATGTATACTGACTCTCAGAAATGTAAACAAGAAAAATGATATATAAGATCTGAACTATAAATACAAACATTAAATTTCAAAAAATGCCTGTCATCCCTTAATTTACTGTTATAAAAATAAATGTAAATTAAAATACAATTTAAAATAATAATAATTATTTATTTTTTAAAAAGTGATGACATATGATCAAACATATATTTAGAAGAAAATATATAGAACTATTATCTTCAGTTATAAAAAAAGGAATGAAACTTGTTGCTGCTTTGAATATCGAAATTTAGAAATAATATGACTCCCACCCTAAGGAAAGGAAAAGCCATTATAGTCTATGAAATTACGACTTTTCCTGAATCTATCAGATCGATGAAATTTTAAGACCACCGTTTCAAAGACTTTCAAATACTTGTGGAGTAGTATGTTCATCTGGAAATGATCCCCCACCCCTGAATGTTAATAGTCTCAACCCCTGAGACCCAGGCACTTAGTGCCTGCTTAAGTTGGAGGCTCAACAAGGGCAACAAAAAAATCCCTGGCTCTCACCAGAGGATAACAAGTATCAGGAACCAAACCACAGCAGTCGAAATAACAAAGAAAAATTGTTGTTTAGGGGAATTCAAGAATAAGAATAATCCCTCTAGAAGGCAAACCCATAAATAGAAGCCCTGAACCTGAGCATGAAGTAGACTCAGAGAAAAACTTTCTAGCCAAACACACCAGAGTGAGACAGGCAAGGGAAATGTGAAATTGATGGAGAACTGAAGGTAACCATGACAAAACCCAAACCTGCTCAACCACGAATAAGACTCACTTAACCCTAAAACCAATAGCCAAGAAAATGAGTCCCCGAACATGATTTACTATCAACAGTGCTCTGTATGCACTTAAAAATAATATGTATTCTGGATACAAAGCCTTCACTATAGTAAGTCTTACTATGTATGGACTCTAAAAGTGAAACCTCAACAAATTAAAACAATCTGAATCAAACAAAGTCCCTTCTCTGACTAAAGTGGAATTAAATTAAAAATCAGTAACTGAGATGTCAGAAAAATAGTTGTAAATTAAACAGTCTGTTTTTCAATATGCCAAGGCAAAAAGGAGAAATAAAAATAATCTTTTAGGTATTCTCTATCAAGTGAAAATAAAGCCAATATACAAACAAACTGATATCTTGCTTAAGAAATCCTTAGGAGAAAAATTTGTAGCATTAATATTAATATTAGAAAAAACAAATAGTCTCAAATTAATGGTCTAAAGTCTCACTTTAACACAGAAATGTAAGGGGCCAACAGATGATGCAAGCAACTACACCACTGAACTCCCTCCCACATGGTCAGCCATGGTTCAATTCCCAGATCCTGTGGCTTGAAAATCACAGTGAGCACATGGGAGTGCATGCCCAAGATCCAAGGAAGAGAATGGAAAAGGGATTGTGGAGTGGCCATCCCCTCTGGAGGGTGATTTCTCAACTTCCCTCTTACTGTCTCTCTCTCTGTCTGGGATCACCTTTCCCGTAAGGCAAAAACATCTTAAACAACAACAACAACAACAAAAAGACACAAATACAAGAAAAAAAAATGTTATACCTAAAATAAACAGAAAGAACAAATAATTATAAGAACAGAAATAAATGAAATCTAAAATAGACAACATAAAACTCAATGAATCCAAAAGATGGTTCTGTAAAAGTGGTAACACTTTAGCTCTTCTATCTTAGAGTCTTGGGCTGTACCTGATAATGATTTTTGCATAAAGCATATTAATTAGGAGAAATCATACAAGTTTATATAAATTTCATTCGACATAAGAGGCCTCCTAAAGAAATGAAGACCCAAAGAAGTGGAAAAATATAATACTTTTATACTAGTTTGAATAAAAAGAGACAATTATGGGGACCAGCAGTTAGCGTAATGGCTATGTCGCTGGACTCCCACGTAGTCGACCACGGTTTGCATCCCGGACCCGGTGGCTTGAAACTCACACTGGGTGCGTGTGTGTGCGTGCCCAAGATCCCAAGAGGAGACTGGAGGAGAAGGGATTGTGGCATGGCCATCTCCCCTGGGGGGTGATTTCTTACTTTCTGTCTCTCTGTCTCTGTCTGTCTGGCTCCTCACAGTGAGCACATGGGAGTGCATGCCCAAGATCCAAGGAAGAGAATGGAAAAGGGATTGTGGAGTGGCCATCCCCTCTGGAGGGTGATTTCTCAACTTCCCTCTTACTGTCTCTCTCTCTGTCTGGGATCACCTTTCCCGTAAGGCAAAAACATCTTAAACAACAACAACAACAACAAAAAGACACAAATACAAGAAAAAAAAATGTTATACCTAAAATAAACAGAAAGAACAAATAATTATAAGAACAGAAATAAATGAAATCTAAAATAGACAACATAAAACTCAATGAATCCAAAAGATGGTTCTGTAAAAGTGGTAACACTTTAGCTCTTCTATCTTAGAGTCTTGGGCTGTACCTGATAATGATTTTTGCATAAAGCATATTAATTAGGAGAAATCATACAAGTTTATATAAATTTCATTCGACATAAGAGGCCTCCTAAAGAAATGAAGACCCAAAGAAGTGGAAAAATATAATACTTTTATACTAGTTTGAATAAAAAGAGACAATTATGGGGACCAGCAGTTAGCGTAATGGCTATGTCGCTGGACTCCCACGTAGTCGACCACGGTTTGCATCCCGGACCCGGTGGCTTGAAACTCACACTGGGTGCGTGTGTGTGCGTGCCCAAGATCCCAAGAGGAGACTGGAGGAGAAGGGATTGTGGCATGGCCATCTCCCCTGGGGGGTGATTTCTTACTTTCTGTCTCTCTGCCTCTGTCTGTCGGGCTCCCTATAGCAAAAAAAACCTCTCTCAAAAAAAAAAAAAAAAAAAGAGACAATTATGGAAAAACAACTAAATGATGGAGTGTGGCTTAAGGAAGATAAGAATTATTTTACCAGAGTATGTTTAAACAGAATTCGTTTAGCTACTTCTACCTATCAAGTTGTTTTATTTCTTGGTACAGAGAGGACCTCATATGGAAGTCTTTATTTTCTTTGTGCAGTAAGAAGAGGGTACAGTTAATCCCTCTTGTATCTGTTGTTTTTCAAGTGCCTTTAGCACAGAATAATCTTTATACCACAGTGGCTTGTGTTGGAGTGAAATATTTTGCCTCTCTTCGGTTGGTTGAAAAAAAAAAACAGAGTCATGGATATAGAACATTCACTATGTCAATAAAATTGATAAAACTCTATCCTGACTATTCAAGAAAAAAAGAGAGAAGAAGCAAATTACCAACCACAGTAATGAAAAAGAGAGTGCTATAAATCCTAGAAATATTAAACCATGAAAATCAAATATTATAAACAGTGTTGTATTTATAAACCCAATGACACAAATGAAATCAATAAACTCCTTTAAAGAAATAATACATATATATATATATATATATATAATGAATGTAAATAATTAAGTTAAAAAAAAAGTTTCAGAAAAAAAATCTAAAACTGGTTTTCTTGAAATCAAAAAAAATTGCATTAAAAATACCTATTTGATGACTGCGGTAGCTATATAGCCCCAGCTAGGTGTTACTTTATAGTATGTTCATTCTACTCACTGAGGTTTATACCTAGTCAGACTTGTGTTCATGGATATGTATATAACAGCTGCACTTACTATTCAAAATATTTAGATGAATTAAGATCTCCAGTGAATCAATTAAATGTGTGTGTGTAGGGGGGGGAAAGCATAGAAAGCAACCATAGATACCAGAGGACAGTGTGGGAGGAGGGTGGGAGGTGGCAGAGGGTGAGAGATAGGGAATCAAGGATGGGGAGAAAAGCAAAATGTACAGGAAACAAGAAACAGAAAATTATTTGTTGATGATAAAATGTATGTTGATGTGCTTGATTGAGCCAATATACAGTGTATTCTGGATGGAATATCTCATTTTGTATGCTGTAGTGATGTACAATGAATGAATGTAAATAAATAAATTTAAATAAAAATTTTTAAAAAAGAAACAAACAGACTTACTCAGGAAGAAATAATTGGACTGACTTTGTAACTCTTTGTAAATGAACATTTAATTTAAACATCATCTTATAGAGAAAACACCAGAAAAAGTGACCTTACACTTAAATTTTATCAAACATTTAAGAAAGAAATAATCTTAACTCTGAAAAAACTTTTAGAAATCAGAAGAAGAGGGAATATTTTCCAACTCATTTTTTATGAGGCTAGTGTTACCCTCATGATAAAACTAAAGACACTAATAAAACTGAATAAACAACAAAACATAATCCTGAGTGAATATAGGTGGAGAACTACTAAGTTAAATATCAGCAAACAGAATCTGGCAAAATATTAAAAGAATAATGCATTATAACCAAATGGGATTCATACAGAAATGCAATTCTAGTGCAACATTCAAAATTCAATCAGTATAATTCATCATATACACAGGCAAAAGAAGGAAAAGAGACAATCAACAGATGAAGAAAAAAATTTACAAAATTCAGCAACCATAAATGATGAAATATCTCAGCAAACAAAGAACATAGATAACTTTTACAGTCTGATGCATATAGCAAATAGTGGAAAACTAAATATATTTTCCTTATTATCAGGATGTCCACTCTCACTACTTTAATTAAATGACAGTCAATATCCTGTTCACTGCATAAGGCAAGAAAAAGAAAGTCATCCCACTTGAAAAGAATGAACTAAATTTTTCTTTATTCAGAGTATCTTATTCTCTATATAAGAAATCCCAAAGAATATATAAAACCAAAGAGACAGAGAAACATGGAAGAAGAAATAAATACAGAGAGAAAAATATGTGTTTAATACAATACTTTATAAAGAGAAAAATCTAAAGATAGCAATTGTAGGAAAATTATAAATTTAAAATGTATGGGTTTAAAAGTATGGATCAGAATATGGCCCAGCTTAGGACCAGCAGATGACGTAATGGTTATGTTGCTGGAATCCTACGTGGCTGAACATAGTTCGAGTCCCGACCTTGTGAGTTGAAACTCATGTTGGGCACATGTGTGTGCATGCCGAAATCTCAAGAGGAGACTAGAGAAGAAGGGATCGTGTGTGATCATCACCCATTAGGGGTGATTTCTTGCTTTCTGTCTCTCCAGCAAGCATGTGTGCTCTTTAGCAAAAATCTCTCTTAAAAAAATAAAATAAAGAAAATGGCCCAGTTCAGGGGTGCAGTTGGTAGCAAACTGAACTGCAATGCTGGAAGTCACATGGCTCAAATTTCCAGGTTACCTAAGAACACTTTCGATGTGCACATGCCTGCTCAGATCTTGATGAGGTGGAGATCCGTAGAAATGGGATCACAGCATAATGAAAGTGTCGAGAGTACTTTTTCTCTTTCTTTCTTTAGTGCATGTGAGCACTGTCGTGAATAAAACAAAAAATAAACAAACAAAAAATATCCCTTTAAAAAATATGCCGGCAGAATAGTTGAATAAGAAAACTGAAAGCTAGGCTAAAACTGTATGTCCAAAAAAATAAATAAATAAATAACTCACCAGGAAAACAAACCCCAAGTGAACAAGTGAACAAAAACATTTATAAAAGGCAATCCATAAATGGTAAATAAATATATACAAATAATATATAATATGCACAATTATTAAATTAAACAAAAAATAAATGACATCAATGATTTTTTGCAAAGTCAAAACTTTCAATATTTGATTAACAAAATGCAAAAATTTTAAATATAATCAAGAAGGAATTAGAAATTTACATAATAACATCATTATTTAGGTGGTTTTACTAGTAATTTATCCCAAATTTCCAAATAACATGAAACAGACCTTCAATATTTATTGTTCTTCTACATAAAAAAGAGAAATAGTAAATAAAATGAATAAATCCAAAACCTAGCCCTTTTTATAAAAACATAAAGTCTATGCATCTCAATATTTAAGAGGGTATAAAGAATAAACAAACACAGAAACAAGCAACAACAACAACAAAACACATAATTGGAGCCAACCAGTGGTTTACATGATGATTAAGGCAGCTGGATTCCACAAGGTCCACTGTACCATTCAAGCCCTGAATTCAATGCTGAAAACTACATAGGAAGAATGTGAGTGTGTGCAGGTGTGCCCCAAATCCCAAGAGAACAGAAGAGAAAAGATTGTGGTGTGATTACTCACCCCCCCACACACATGGTGGTGGTGTCTTTCTCTCTCTTTCTTTCTAGAACATACCCTATAGCAAATATTTAAATAAATGAATGAATGAATAAATAGAAACAACTTATGTGGACCATAGTTGACCTCTTCTCCCTCTTATCTGTTTATTTGGTGCTTATTCTATTATAGTTCTACCAAAAACATGCCATAAGATACCTGCAGTTGGGGCCATAATCCAAGAATGGTTAATCAGTTCCTATTAGTCCATTTACCTAGATACAATGATGGTATTTAATTTCATTTAACCAAAAATTACACATGTTCTTTCTAGACTTACTGTGTGGACTTTGGAACTATAAGTCTTTGCTTCCACTGGGGTTTCTGAGAAGGGCAGCTGTAATCTTCAGGGTGGTATAGCCATTCTGGAGTATTCTGTCGGCTGTACCAAACCAACAGTCATACAACAGTAAAGTCCAATGATAGAGATGGACCCCTGGAAACTGTTCCCAGAACCAGTTTTATAAAATTCTGGCCAGTTTATGCATTGCTACCAGTCTTTTTTGCTTAAACTAGCTTAAAATTCAGTTCTATAATTTTTCAGTTTTAAGCAGGCCACTGTAACATACATGCTAAAAGTAAAGAAATGCTTACTAAGTGCTGAAAATAACTATACATTTATAACAAAGTTAACATTTACATCAATAGAAACAGTAAAGCATGACTAAATTTTGTGCTGTGTGATCATGGAAGCTCTACTTTTTTGTCTTACATTTTTTTGACATTTTAATATTTTTGTTTATACATGGACAATTAAACCAAAAATTATGCAGAGAATGCTGTATTTAATAATATGTTCAACTACATATTTAAACAAATTTTCAATCACATCGAATTCATCTCCATGAATTCAAACTGTACTTTATTGCACGAGTATGAAATTATCTTTCAGTGGGGCCAGCAGGTGACGTGGTGGTTAAGGGTGTTGGACTCCCACACGGCTGACTGTGGTGCGAGTTCTGGACCTGGTGGCTTCCTTTCTCACTTTCTCTCTCTCTCTCTCTCTCTCACTATGCCACTCATCAGAGTGAGACAGAGAGGGAAAGTGAGAAATCACCTTCCAGGGGAGATGGCCATGCTGTTATCCCTTCTCCTCCATTCTTCTCATAGTACTTTGGGCACTCACACAGATGCACCCAGTGTGATTTTCAAGCTGTAGATCTGGTCTTAAATCACAGTGGACTATGTGGGAATCTTGACACCTTAACCACCATGCCATCTACATGCCATCTACTAACCCTGGGAATTATCAGCTTTTATCTAAGATTAATATAGAGAACACTGTATGAAGAATAATTGTGTATTTTCAGTTCAACTTATCAGCCGTATTCACCCAAACTGTCACTTATGTGTTATCAAATGGCCCATTATGACCAATATCTTTGAAACGTAGGTTACTTGCAGAAGTTTATTTTGATATCAGCATGTTGGCTACTAAGATCCTTCCAAACATTACAATTCCTTGCCACCTTAAATCCTCTCAGTACTCTTAATCTACTATTATAATTAGGCAGGGAAGGTATGCTTTTGTTCTTTCTACCATGATCTTATTTAATTTTAAACATTTTTAAGTTGTGATATCATAAGCCTTTTTTCTTATATTAGAGTTATAAAAGAGAGGCATTGTAAGCCTTCACTCAATATATACCGAATGTCTGCATCCTGTGGCAGAAGCAGAAAGGTTAGAAGGTAAAAAGGCATGGAGACGACTATGGGCACTAGAGACAGTGTGGGAGGAGGGAGGGGAATGGGAGAGGGTGAGAGCAAGGGAATCAAGTGGAAAAGGAAAGAAGTAAAACATTTAAGGGACACAAAAAGTAAAATGTATGTGTTGATGAAAATATGTATGCTAATAATATCTTTGACTGACCCAATTTAGAGTATATTTTAGTATATGTGCTGCCGAAGCAAGCACAAGAGTATACTCATGTTCGGAAAATTCATTTAGCATGCTGTAATGATACACAGTGACTAGATGTAAAAATTTACAAAAAAGAATTATATCAATATGTTAATATTAATATATACTGGTAATATATTAACAAATTTTTAATATTATTATAAATTAAGTGAATAATTTCTTTAATTTATAAATTATTTACTACTTAGTAAGTTTACTACATGTTCTAAATATCCTCTAATGTTTAAAAATGAAATGTACAAATATTTTATTGTATTTATTGAAAAATAAACCCTTTCCAATAGAGAAGCATATAAAATACAGGTGAAGCAAAAGATGTCAATTTTTTTTTTTTTTTGAGAGGTTTTCACTATTAGGGAGCGTGCGCTCGCCAGACAGACAGACAGAGAGAGAGAGAGACAGAAAGCGAGAAATCACCCCCCGGGGGGGGGATGGTCACGCCACAATCCCTTCTCCTCCATTCTCCTCTCGGGACCTTGGGCACGCACGCACACACGCTTGGCATGAGTTCTAAGCCACCGGGTCCGGGACGTGAACCGCAGTCAACTACGTGGTAATCCAGCGACATAGCCATTACACTTACTTCTGGTTCCCCAAAAGATGTCAATTTTATAATTAAAAGATGACTGCCTTTCAGGTATCTGCAAATAACTTTTTTTGTATCTTGCATATACATATATATTTTCAATATATATGTATATATACACTTTAATTTTCTAAATTTATATACACTCAATTCTTTCCTGTCATACCTCTCTATAATCATAAATAAGATATTTTATTTAAAACAAGCCTTTGCATGAGTCTTAACTTTATATTAAGCAATGTTTAGCACAATTTATTTTTTTAAATAGGAAAATGTTAAATTTTTGGTACTCTATACATAATTAAGAGACAATATTAAGAGATGAATTGCTGAGGGAACTTTCAATATATTACAGGTTTACACTGTTATTTCTCTCCAATTGGATTAATAGCTTTTCTATAAATTTAATACCTTTATTAGCTTATAATTATTACAGAAAAACAAAGCTATTTAGTCAAATCCACATGAGCAATTTTAGTTTGGGAATTTTTTCCTAAAGTCATCAATTGGCAGCAGACTGTCCTTCAGTCCTTTCCTGTTTCAGGAAAGAATATTATTTTAATATTGGTACCATGCTCTAACAAATTTCTCTCAATATCCCAGTCCAAAGACATCATAATATTTTTTTCTTGTTTCCCTGCCCTTTCTTCTTAAAGAATTTCTAGAGAAGCTCATGTTTGGAGCCTACACTTTTGAAAGGGAACTTTAGAAGTCTCTCCTTCTAATTAGTGCATGGCCAGCGCCCCGCTCCATCTCCTGTGCCGCTGACAAGAAGCAGAACAATCGACAGCGATGTGTGTGGTGGCCAGTGGTTATGTGGAAAATTGGAGGGCAGAGAAACTGAGCTTGTTCTGTCTCCTATGTGACTTCACATCAGCCAGTTTTCCCTAATAAAAGGAAGTCTAAACCACAAATTGGAGACAGCAAATATAGTGATCAAAAATGTGATTTTTATAATAAGTGCTAGGGTCATTATCTCACTGTTTGACTTCCAAAGAGGGACCACACAAGTTCCATAGATGGAGTATTGTGAGAATCAACAGCCAATTGTGTATGGTGCACCACAGATAGCACGCAAGGGTTTAGATTAGGCCACTTTCTATTTCATCCAAGTTGAAAAAGAAAGCTAAATGGAGGTGATTAAGACTGACTCTCATGCAAAGGGATACCACATCTCTCAACATCATAATGCCCACACTGGGAGGCTCAACACATATAATACATGGGAAGGATCAAATTTTCACTGTTTAACAGAAAGAATTTTAGAAAAGGAGAAGATACAAAAAATACTGGATTTTAAACATGTTCATAGAATAGTAAGAGCTTTGTAATAGCAGCCCATCTTACTGGAAATTTCACTGTGAGAGGTACTGATTCACCATTTTAGCCTCCTTCTGCAATACACACAGAGTGTAGCTTATTTTGTGTAAGCGTTCTGTGTTTTAGTAAAAATCTAATGCTAATTACGAATTTAAGACAACACTGGAAATTTTTTATACCCAAGAAAACAAGTCCTCATTGATTGATCCTGTGACACAGAATTGCAACGTAAAGTTATACTGTAGGCTTTCAATAAAGCGTTTTATTATTTGGGGGATATGTATAGCTAGTAATTGGTTATTTGAATGAGTGAAAGAGTCTCAATACTTACACCCTCACATAAATTTTTGTCTCTATCCACTTTGCCTTAGTTTTATATTAGTGTTTATTCAGAAACTATACTATCTTTCACTTACATTTTGTTGCATAGAGAGCTAAATTCACTCTGAATCTCACGTAGGATTGGCTGTATGCAAGGCAAACAACTGTCTAAATAGAGAGGCTTTATAGATGTTGGAAGAGCCTTACAATCAAAAACTGACCTTCATCCCCTGCTTTATGCTTGAAAATTATTAACTTGGGCTAAATAACCCCTTTAGTGGAAAAAACAAACAAACAAACAAACAAACAAAACAAACAAAAAAAACACTGTACGTCATTACAACGTTTCATATTTATTCTGAAATAGAAGGAAAAGCCTAAGGGAGAGACTCAGGACCCCCAAGGAGTTGGGAAAAGCAAATGGTGTACCTGATGAAGTTACATACAGTGGAGTCTGAAGAACAAGGAGTGAATTAGAATCTATGTGCAGTTATCAATAGAGATGGTATTTTTCTATGAAATATGAACCAGAGAGGTGAAAAGGGAGGAGGAAAATCAAGGTAACCAATATCCATAATATAATAACTTTTTCCAATTTAACTATTTGTATTTCAACATAGGCAGATTGAAATAAAAATTTTGTTGATTTTAATGTAACAAAATTAAGGAGTTTACAGCACCAAACAAATAAAAATATCTCCTTACATCATTTCTTCCTTTTAGATTAAATTTTCTTTTTCTTGTGACCACTAATCAAATAAAGCCCAAAGACTTTCTATTTTAACTTGTTTGTTTTAAAAATAGCATTCAATTAATATTTTCTGTAAGTTATTTTGTGAAATAAAAATGTAGATTTGTTTGCTTTATTTAAAAAGAAGTTTAGCACAATATAATTTTCACTATGTCAAATCAATTCAGTAGAGAGCAGCAAACTATGGTAACTAAAAGGAAAGTTCTTTTGAATCTTGTTCTACACTTAAAACAGCATGCTGCAACTCAGACTAATATATATAGTAGGTAGAAAGAAAAATAGACTTTTGGCTTCCATTTACTATCTTTACTAATAGAAAATTACATGCCAAAAAGTTGATTAAATTTTATTAACATTACTAAATGTACCAGACAATTTTGTTAACTGCTCACTTTTTATAATAAGTGATTGGTTAAACAAACTTAGTAAACTAGGAAAACATACTTTAAATCTTCTCTATTCACATGCTCTAAAATCATTCATATGTAGTATGTAAACAAACTCATTGGTTTCTAGTCCTTTTCAGGAATGCTTAGAATTTGTTTATTACATGATTTAATATAACGTAATCTTTCCCTGACCACCCCAATACTAAATGTTCTCACCTTATTATTATAACTTTTACATGTATCCTAAGCTTCCTTACATTGTTTGTTATTTTCTAATGGCTTTATGCCTTAACTGCTACATTGTATTGAAGTCCTTTCAAGTCAGAGAAAAATGCTGTGACCTTTCTTTCCACAATACATAGTATGTTTTCTCCTCTCATGGTGAATAGCTACAAAACAAGGCTTATAGGTAGGGCAAAGAGTCACAAACACATCTGCTTAAAAATGGTATTTAACCTTGATAGAAAATGTCTGGAACTAAACACAGAACAGTGCAAACAATTTGTTTGCTATTAGTTGGGGAGATTTATTTTTTTCCCTGAGAGTATCATTTTCATGATTGGAAAAAAATAAACTGTAAATTACACATGTTTTATTTGAATATTAGTTTAATAAGGAAGTTCTACAATAAACGGGAAGAGTATGTTCTCTAAGTAAATTTATAGAGTACAGATAATATTGCAGATCAGACTGTAAAAGAAGTCAAGTATAAGGCTGCCTATTAAACGGGTCTGGTTGTATATACAAATAGGTTAATCAGTAAACAAATCTGTCTCTGCAGAAATATCTGCAAATCAAGGAAATGACTTCCTTCTGAACTCACAAAAAAAAAAAAAAAAGGATACTTATTTTTGAAAGTGGTCGTACTGGCAAATGTATGATAAACAAAAGACGTACACATTACTCTTGCAGCTGTACCGAATAAATGCAGGGACATGCAGCACAGGAAGAATCGATGAGGTAGTATAATCAAGTTAAACAAAATTATCTTCTGGCAATTGTGAAATAATTTTTTCATTGGAAAAGCTACAATAAAGTTTGTTTTGTTTTTGAGATTTGTCAAAACTGCAGTTAAATGTGGCAGAAACTCTGGGTAGCCTTGGGAGTCTAACAGTGAAGTAGAATAAAGTATCCATCTAATCTCAGGAAATATTCCCTGAAAGAGAATTTCTCCTTCCAGTTATCTGGGGAGACCTTGCTAGGCATTCCCTTCTTGGAGAGAGGGTGTGCTGGCATATCAAAATCTGAGAATTACAAAGCAAAAAGCAAAATTTAAACATATGCCTACAAAATCCCAGTTAATTTTATTCAACTCTAAATGAAACTTGCTTTGTAGTCTTAACATCTGTGCAAGTGTCAAAACTAGTATTCCATTAGCAAACTTGAGAAGAATGAATAAATTCCTCGACCCTGATTAGCTATACTAGTGTTTGAAGATTATTGAGTGAAAATTTAATGTACAGAAATGTCTATGATTTTAAGTCTTTTTCTAAGTCATGCATTATTATTCAAATCCAAATGTCATAGTAATGTAAATTAATATTTCTGTTTAACAGATTTAACAGAAAGCTTTATAGGAACAGTAAATGATTTTAAAAAGTTGCTATTTGATATGGGATATATGCTTATGAATACCAGAGATAGTCAGCTTTATGGATATAAATTACAAACATCATTTAATATAGGAAAGAAATAATCATGATAATATGTATATTTTCTAGAGAGATTACTATGTCCCAGTCAGTGAGAATTTCCTCCTCATTAACAACTGAGACTCAGATTTTATTTTTTTCTTAAAGTTAGTGGAAGACACACTAGAGATTTAGAGTCTATAGATGTCAAGCTCCAAAAGTTATGTAAATTTTAAGCTTATCACCCAGGAAGGAAAACAGCAATCTCTAGGACACAAATCTTTTAAATGTCAACATAAAAAATGTCATCAAGTGCTACAGCAGGATTTGCATAAACAGAGGAGAGAAAAGTAGGTAACTTCCACAGAACAGAATCAGGTCATGCTCAGAATGCGATTGCTGTAAATCAGTTCATAAGTGATCCTTCATTTCTAACCTGTGGAATGATGTAAAATGGGATTTCCCCCCTTTACCAGGGAGTAAAAATAGCTTATGCTTTTGCAGTGTAGTTATCGGTACAGCTTCCCAGTGCCTTCCAGGTGTCCGTAATTCCTACCTTTCCCTGTTATTGCTGGAACTCTGACTTAGAGATGGGTAACCAGAACTAGAGAAACCATTTTTTTTAGTGACCCATTATTGCTAGAGCTTCACTGCTGTTTCAAAAATCCATTTCTGACTCATGGAAGACTAGGACTCAGAAGATTGGGAAGATGATCGAATTACCAGCAGCCATGGAAGGAGTTCTCCATAGCGAGTGAGGCGAGGCAGAAAAAAAGAACCAGGGACTGGAATGCAAAGCACTTATATCATAGGACTCCAGAGCTCGAAACAGAAGTCTGGGTGAAACCTAGAAAAAGAATAGTCTTCAGAGAGTCAGAGAACTATCAACGCAAGCGGCTTGTCTATAGGTGAACAAAGGAAGCCTTTGTGTGAACACTGGCTAATTAAGTCTTGCAGTTATTCAAAGAGCTCTCTTTTGTGTGACCAAGAGAGACATATAAGAGTGATGTACAAGTTCAGAATGAAAATACGTATTCATATTCTTTGAGGAAAGGGCCGTTTGCCTATTAAACAAAGCCAAAGCTGCCCATTTCCCACTTGGAGCAGGACTGAGGAGAGTGGGAAAAGAGACAGGCTTCTAAAGTAGATAAAATTGTTGGCCATGAAAGGTGTCTTTGACTCACTGTTTCAATGGATTTAACCTTTATTAAATATAGAACCCCTATCAAAATAGCTATAAGCTGAGAGAATTGCTTCCAATACACACTTCTTTTCTTAGTAGTCATAGAAAAAACAAAGCTGGATAAGCTCTTGGGGCTGGAGTATTCTTCTCCCATATGGGAGTTATTATTTCCAGTTCAATGTGTTTCAAAGTAGGGGTCAGGTCTCCCAGAGGCCATAGAGGTCTGAGAGGGTTAACACAGAACAGAACGGCAGAACTCTGCAGTGATCAGTGTTGATGATGGCAGTGAACTCTGAGCTATGGAAACCAGATGAAAAGCCTTGTCCTTCCAGCCCTCGCCTTCGGTCACCTCCTAGCACATATTCAAATATGCTCCATCTCCAAGAGGGGGCTCCAGACTGCTACTTGCTGGCCACAAAGAAGAACTTACGAACATTGGGGCATGTTAGCTTTTCTATGTGGGAGGCAAGTAGCCAGCACGAAAACTTGAAAGTAAGTAGGGCAGAGGAAAGACACTGACTTAGAGCAGTTTTGAATTGGTAGAGGAAGTTGGAAGACCTCTATGGAGAGAGAAACCAAAGCCCTAAATGCTGCAAATAGTCTAGCCCCAGAAAATATGGAGTCAAATTCCTTTGTTCTCTTCATGAGTTCTTGTCAACTTTTAAAATAATTCCTCCTACCTTTAATCCCTTTTCTTTTTTTGGCTCTTGCAGTCTCCCCAAGAACATTATTTTTCAGAGCAGGAACCTCATCTTTTTTTTTTTTTTTTGGAGAGGTTTTTGCTATAGGGCGTGTGTGCTCGCCAGACAGACAGAGAGAGACAGAGAGATAGAAAGTGAGAAATCACCCCCCCAGAGGGGATGGCCACGCCGCAATCCCTTCTCCTCCATTCTCCTCTCGGGATCTTGGGCACGTACGCACACGCGCCCGGCGTGAGTTTAAGCCACCGGGTCCGGGACTCGAACCGTGGTCGACTACGTGGGAGTCCAGCGACATAGCCATTACGCTAACTGCTGGTCCCCAGGAACCTCATCTTAAAAATTCCCAGGAATCCATGAAAAAGTTACAGAGATTTTGTTCTTAACAGCTTAACTACTATCTGTTTTCTGAGCCCTTCCTCATGCTCTTCTAAACAGTGACAAATGAGTAAACTGAGAGGTGGGAAAGAAATTTTTATAATCATCAGAATCTGCTTTTTCACCATTCACAACTTTTACTCCTAGAAGAGCAAATGGCCCCCCTTCTTTTTACAGACTATTGACATGGATAGTAATTATTCCCAGGAAGGTAACTCTCTGCGGCAATATTTCTCCTTTCCTTAAGTGAACAAATACCAGTTTACATACTATCAGTATTGATGAGCAGTGACACCCTCCTGTCAGCCAGGTAATTTGTTGGCAGAAAATGCCACAGACACTTTAGTTTCCATCTTTCAAAATTTCTTATGCAAATAGGTACAGTAATTAGCACTGACCTTTCACTCTTACCAGTTGTCCGTCAGCTGTGTGTGGGGCTCAAAGACTGCCTGCCTTCTTTCATACAAACACTCAGAGTATGAAGCATCTCAGGAGCAATGGGTAGTGTAATAAAGCATTGTTCTAAACATTAGCCTCCTAATAGAATGAAGTGATAGACTCAATAGAGGACGGCATGCTATTTTAACTGTTAAAAGCAGTTTTTTCCCAAGTGTCCAGTCCCTGCGGTCATGTTCTTATGATGCTTTTCACAAATTTTGGAGTGACGCTGAGGCCTACAGAACAAGAATCACTGCATATAAGATGCTTAAATCTCCGTTTGAAAAATTCCCTCACACAAAAGTTTTGGAATGACTAAGGATTTTTTGGTGTGTTTATTATTGTTTGTTTCTTCCACGAATGAGAGAGACAGAGAAAGTGAGAAGCAAAGAGAGAAGAGAGAGACAGAGCCCCTACTATGACATGGATGCTGCCATACACCTCCACTCCAGGCAGTCCCCGATCATGACATATGAGTGACTGGCGTACTCAGTGCTGCCTCCATACATGAGCCTGAACACTCCCTGTGGGTCCACCTCAATAGCCTTGCATTTTCCTGTGGTTCTACCATCCAGCCCCAGAAATAACTTGTTTAAAGTCGAGATACATACACACATGATGGTGATCAGAAAGCACATTTCACTATCACCAAGTACAATAAGCATTATGACATCTCCTTTGGGTAAGATGCTACTATCTTCATAAACACATGAACAGGGCATGGCAACCTTTTACCAACTTAAGAAATCAATCTAGTCAAGGAATATGGAATGTAAACTATGAAGAACTAAGAAATGAGGGACCAGCAGTTAGCGTAATGGCTATGTCGCTGGACTCCCACATAGTCGACTGCGGTTCGTGTACCGGATCTGGTGGCTTAAAACTCACGCCGGGTGCATGTGTGTGTGCGCCCAAGATCCTGAGAGGAGAATGGAGGAGAAGGGATTGCGGCATGGCCATCCACCATGGGGGAAGGGTGATTTCTCACTTTCTATCTCTCTGTCTCTCTCTGTCTGTCTGGCGAGCACACGTGCCCTATAGCAAAAACCTCTCCAAAAAAAAAACCAAAAAAAAAAGAACTAAGAAATGATACCTGTTGATCAATCTAAGAAATATAGTCAATCAAGGAATAGAATGAAAGTCCTAGGAACTCTGTTTTTAGGAGTGGAATTCCTGGCATTCTCTAAGAAAAAGTCATAAATTTAAATGTACCCATTGCTTTGCCTGGTCTGGCATATGCTGTACTTTTTTTTTTTTCTCTTCTTTTCCTTTTTAAAGGGTTTTTTTACCTTAAGGCATGTGTGCTCACCCAAGAGAGACAGAGAGAGGCAATGAGAAGGAAATTGAGAAATCATCCCCCAGGCAGGATGTTCATGCCACAATCCCTTTTCCATTCTCCTCCTGGGGATTTTGGGCACACACACACACACACACACACACACGCATGCACCCTGCATGATATCCAAGCCTTCAGATCCAGGCCTCAGACTGCAATCAGTTGTGTGGGAGTTTACTGCCTCAACCACTATGCCACTTGCTGGCTGTAATAATGTACTCTTTCTTTTTTTTTTTTTTTTTTTTTGAGAGGTTTTCGCTATAGGGTGCGTGTGCTCGCCAGACAGATAGAGAGAGACAGCGAGACAGAAAGCGAGAAATCACCCCCCAGGAGGGATGGTCACGCCGCAATCCCTTCTCCATTCTCCTCTCGGGACCTTGGGCACGCATGCACACGCGCCCAACGGGATTTTTTTTAAGCCACCGGGTCCGGGACGGGAACTGCGGTCGACTACATGGGAGTCCAGCGACATAGCCATTACGTTAACTGCTGGTTCCCTAATAATGTATTCTTAAGGTTATGTATCTTTTGTGTCTAGTAGTCAAGTTTATGATCAGAACTGCAGCACATATGTTGAAGGTGATAACATTAAGCCCAAGACCAGCTACTAAAATACTTATATTCTGGCAATCTGTGAGAAGATTAGAGAATCATAGTGAGAATCTATGTACTGTGAAAATTTTACTGTTTTAGATATGTGAAAATGCATGTAAAATACCTAGAATTTAGACAAGAAATTTGTAACTTTTCTTGCGCTAACCTCTGTGTGCAGTCTGCAGCATTTCAAGCTGTGGATCTGGAAGCCACATGCCCGTCACACTTTGCGCCCCTAGGTGACTGGCCTGAAACTTCACTGTTCACATACAGGTATATCTAGCACTCTGGCTGGCTGGAAGACTGGAGGAAGAGAATCATGGCAGGACTGAGAGTGCTTGTCTCTCTCTCTTTCTCTTTCTTTCATGTACCCTAAGACACTCTATGGTGAATTTAAAAAATTAAAGAAATTTGTAACTTTGAAATAAATGTTTTAGTAAGATCTAATAGGTAATTTATAATGACCTTTCTAAATGCATAAATAAATAAATAAAATTTTATTGACACATAAGCGTACATATTTATGTGGCACAGTATGATTTTTTCAGAATATGAATATCACGTGGAATAAAAAAAATCAAGGTAATTGACACATCTATCATCTCAAATATTTATTATTATTTTGTTTTGGGAACATTCAAAGCCTTTCATTTATTCTTGAATGAAATCAAAGACTGCCCTATAGACTATTGAGATTTTCCCATCCAGGAAAAAGAGACGGTAGATAGGAAATTTATTAATAGATAATAGAAGAAGCACCTACAAGTATTCATAAAGTGAATGAGTTAAACCAAACTTAAACCCAAGAAGATTTATATAGTTTGGGAAAGTATATTTTACAAGGAGAGAGTAGATAAACATCTTTACTTATTTGTGGACTTAAATTTTCAATATTGCTAAAGAAATATTTATATTATTCTACTCATATCATCTAGGAGACAATAAATGTCCAAAGTACCTATTTACTTTGACCAAAATTATTGCTTAATGCTTTTTGAGTTGTAAATGTGTAAGGCCTGATCCTATCCCACTGTGCTGGCTATTCCTCTTGGGCAAGTTCTTTCAACTGAAGAGCCATTTTCTCATTGTGAGGAGAAAGTGCTGCATCTGGAAGTGCTGACTCAGCTGGGCAGGAGGTGGTAAGATTAATGGACATTAACCTGTAGGGGTGTGAGTGTTAAGGGCCGTGGTGGGAGACGCATTCCCCTAGTGAGAGAAAGAACACACACTTCGCCCTTCCATTCACCCCATGGCCAGACATCCTGTTGCATATGTCTGAGTCCCATGAGGTGGTGCTGTTGGAAATTTATCTCTCTATTCAGTAATGATTCAATCAAGTACCAACTCATCACACATCTTATCATGAACTTAACTGCCATGATACTTTACGTGAGGCTCGTTTTATTTTCATCAGGAACATAACGCATTCTGCTTAAAACAATGACCATAATTGTAACAAAGAGTCTATCAAACTGCATATGAAAATAAGATAGACTCAAGGGCATTTTTTTAAATGCAACTGATGTACTTTGAGATATTGAGCAAAATAGTGAATAATGGTTCCATGTGAAGAAATGCCAGTAGATTAAAAGAAAATTGATGGCATACCACCTAGCTGCTTCTTGAATATTTAAGATTATTTTAAATTTGCAGTATGAGAGAATGGGAAGTATTTCTCTGTGCCAGTAAAAATATGTTCTATATTTTAACACAAGCATTCAATTGTATCTGCTCTCTGAAAAAGAACTCTGCATTTTGCATTTCATATTTACTGTTCATCCAGGATGTTTTGACACTTACGTAAATCCCATTAATACACTCCCAAAGAGTGACAGTAATAGACCAGCACTAAAGTTATTCAAGCCTTGTTTAGCTAACAATTTGTCAGCATGGGTGGTTCAAATTCAAGATTTGACTTAATTCGGTTGGTATGTTAAAGTACTGAGTGTTTTGCAGACACAAAATACAATTTGCTCATTGTGCAAATATTTACTGAGTATCTACTACATATCAGGTGCTGTTTCTAGTCACTGGGGATGGAGTAATAAGTAAATGACTAAACTAGTGTGGAACAATGCTAATGTCAGGAGGAGGAGAACAAGGAGAGTCACACAACTCAAAATCAAGTTAGGTGTAATTCGGAAGAAATGTCATCATCCTATATTCTTCAGAAAACCAGTAATGATTAGTTTTATTTCTTTTGCATTCCTGTATTTTAGACATTTTTTTCTCCTTGTAAATTCAGTATGTTATGGATAAAAAAATGGAGACCAAAGAGGAATGAACTGGAAAAATATGAAAATGTGGTTTCATCTCTCACATTAACCTGTGACCTTAAATAAATTAAGTTTTTTTGATCTTCACTTTTCTGGGGTAACTTATAAAGTTTTACTGAAGAAATAAAGTTAAATTTCACTTATGAGAAAGTACATTATAAATTCTATGGGAGGACTTCAAAACGTTTTCAGAAAAATAGAGTTAAAGTGTGAGTTTATTTTGATGCAAAAAATGAAATTGTATATAGTTTTTCATAATGTGAATCTTTCAAAAACTTTTTGAAGATCTGTTCAAAATAAAGACAAAAGATTTGTAGCTTATCAGGGTTTTGTGGGCTTTCAGGTGAACCTGATGAGCATTACATTCAAGGAGAAAATGTTTAAGTAAAACTATTTACAGATAGCAACCACACATGTGCATACATGAGATAATGTCTCTATATTTTGCCTCTTATTTCTTATCATCTCAGGTCTACTTAGGAGTTCAATGTAGTAGTAAAGAAAAAAAACAAATAAATATTCCTATCAACTGAAAAAGTTGTACTCAAAATACATTCATGAATAGTAACGTATAATACCTACAAGACCTTGTGTTTTACAAGCCTGTTGTAAAGTCTCCTTTTTATGTTGTCTCAAAGGAACAAGTCAAGAATGCAGGCGTAGGTACCCTGTGGTGAAATTTAGCAGAGTTAAGACTAACATAGAGGTGAACAATTTGTCTTCAGAACAGTGAAAAGATGAAGAAAATCTCCATTTTTATCAAATATTGTTATTTGTAATCTTTTTAAACACGTTTGCCTCCTCCATCTGCTTGAATTAATTTGCCTAAAAAAGTTTCATAGACTATCCCGACAGTATCTTTTAAAGTCTTTTTCTGTGGGAGTGCTTGTCTTAGCAGAAAAATGAGAGGAAAAGTAAATTTATTCTACCTGGGATAAAGTTCAAACACACCTGCTGTTTAGTAAATAAGTAAATAAAGTATATATAATGTTACTGCTTTCTATACTCTCCTTAATATAAACATGTCCTGCCTCTAGAAAAATCAATCGGTGTTAGCCGTTTTAAAAATGTCTCCCACTTAACACTTTAAACTTTAATCTCTAAACCATTATCTTCTTCCTGGCTCA
>NW_006159439.1:1444528-1457537 GCF_000334495.1 Tupaia belangeri chinensis | reverse complement strand
GGAAATTCTCCCTGTCATTAAATCAGTAACTCCCTTATGTTTATGACTAGCCAGAACTGTAAGAACCAGGGCTATGTGTTGAGTAAAACTTGTCTAATTAGCATCACTCTTCACATTACCATATGCTGGCCATAGACTTTTATAGGTTATATTTTTTGGCATCCAAGATATGAGAAAATTAGACTAATTCTTTACTAGCATTTTCTCTGCTTGCTATAACTTCTCAAGCAATTTTTTAAATTTAATTGTCCTTTCTTTCTTCTTTTAAATTTTCAAAAATTGTTCCTGAATCACTTTCAGAATGCTGACCCTGAGGTGCCTCATTCTTCCTTCCTGAGGAGAAATCACAGGCAGAACTAAGTTCAAATATGTTCACATCTTTATTTCGTCAAACCTCATACCTCCCTGTTTTACAGTTTTGTCTGTTGCTTTAGATCTGCTGCAGAATTCATAATTCACAGTCCAAGACAGCAACAACTGACTAAGAATTGTATAAAATCCAATTACTGCCAGAATGAGGAGAATAGATTAAGGAGAGAAAAATAGTATAAGAATTTAATTTATATCTTTTAATATAAGTAAATTCATATTTAGTTAAACAAAGTCGCCTCAACCTAAAATTTACAAGAATGTTTCCTGGATTCACATTGCAGAAAATTCCATTCTGCTATTAAGAAAAAATTGAATAAAATATTTGAGCTTTTACTACTAAGGTAAGGTGATATATTCATAATAATGTACCACTTTTTGTGGAATTGTAATTTGTACATTTTTCAAACAACAAGCTGTATTGATGTTTTTTGGGAGTTATCTTCAATAATGTTAAGGTAAATGTACAAGGTAGGTAAGATTAATTTTAATCTGTTAATATAGAAAATGTTAAATAAATATATAAATTAAATAGCTGCACTTTATTATGTGTAAGAGCAGTTTTGAATGATTACAATCAATTGACTTAAATAAATTATAATAATTGGCATAGAAAATCTTATATCCTGAATTCTTTTTTTATTAAGTTATTTTTTTCTTTTTATTGCCAGAGGGCATATTTGATATCCAGAGGGAGAGAGTAACAGAGAGAGAGAGAGAACTAAAGGTCCCCCAATGGAGGAAGGTTATACCACAATCCTTTTCCTTCATTTCTCTATCCCAGCAGGACTTTAAGCACATACGCACATGCACTGGGAGTGTTTTTTAAGCTACTGAGGCCAGGACTTGAACCACGTTTGGCCAGGGGAGATTTGGTTCCATACATAGAACAGTTAATCATTATACTAGAGATTCAGCCCTCTCCTGCAGTTCTTGATCACACATTCTATACTAACTTGAATCATAAGTCAAATTAATGTTTTTTTAAGAGAGATTTTTGCTATAGGGTGCATGAAATTGCCAGAGAGATAGAGAGAGACAGAAAACGAGAAATCACCCCCGTCTCCCAGGGAGGGGCAAATGGCCATGCTGCAATACCTGCTCCTCCATTCTCCTCTTGGGATTTTGGCATTTATGCAAATACACCTGGTGAGAGTTTTAAGTGGCCCCATCTAGGACTTGAACCTCAGTTGATTACATGGGAGTCCAGTGACATAACTATTATGTCATCTGCTGGTCCCAAATGAATGTGTTTTAAAAGTTAACTCATTTTTCTTATTTGATCACATGCACATTATTTTCCTTTGTATTTATAGCATTTTTTAAATCTTGTGATATTGTTTGCAGTTTACATTTATTTTAGTGTCTAGAATCTAAAATAAAGTTACAAGAAGATAGTTCAGTCTGTCACAGTTTTGCTTTGTGACCTTAATCTTCATTATTGTGCAATATATCATAACATGCTTATTCTGGACATCTGATTCCTTCTTTGCCATCATTCTAGTAAAATTTCTGGCAAGAGAAGACCAAAACTGAGTGCTTAATGAGACAAAATGCATAAATATATACATCTTTCTGAATGATGATAGGTGAGGGTGTTTAAAAGGTACACTACATCATTCAAGAGTTTATTTTAAAATAATCATCTCTAAGTGAATTTTGATTAAAACCATTGGTACGGTTTGAGAACAAAACTAAAACTAGATTACATAGTCGTCAAACATCGGGGGGAAAAGAAAGCAGTTTATAACTTTCTTAACTTTCTTTACTAATACAAGGCTTCCATCTCGTTGTGTTTTGATCTCTCCATCTCCACTCTGCCACCATGTTTGAAGGGTTTGGGAATGTCTTTCTGAATGGTCCAACCCAAGAAAAAACCTGTATTTCCCCTAACTGCTTTATTATTTCTAGATGTCCTTTCTTGACTGTTACATGTGAATTATAATACATTTTTTAAATCAATTGCTTTGCTTGTCTACTCTTTAAGTTTCAGGAAGTTATATCCTATATGTAAGTGGATGATTACAATACAAAGCATAGTTATAGAGCCCAGACACATTGGCAAGTTCAATTTCAGTAGTGGGTTACTTAGATAATGTCTGGTTCTGGATTATTTTGTTCATTGTCTATTTCTGTTTTATTTATGAACCAAGCCATTTTTTCAATGATAGGAGAAGTTACAATAACTTTGGACTTTAAGAGATGGGGGGAGGGTGGGGTGCAGAAAGCAAGTGTTTTTTTCTACTCTAACTCTCAACACAGAGTACAATACTTTATTTCTGGCCACCAAAATATGCACAGATTTCTCCTCACCAAGAGCCAGTTCTTCAGAAGACACCAGCTGAATGTCCCATAATTCAATTCAGTTCTGACACTTTGTACCTCAGGTTAATGGCACATCCTGTAGGATGAAGACTCAACTCCAAAAGACTTCCCCCATTTCAGATGTCAGTTTGCTCCACGTGTTTTTTTGCCTGTGTTTTTGACCAAACCACTGCACATAGGGCAGGACTCACTCCTCAGGTTCCATTAATTTAACAGAGTGTCTTGAAAAATCCAGAGAATCACTTTATTCACATTGCCAATTTATTACAAAGGACTTTTCAAAGGATACAAATGAACAGCTAGGTTAAGAAATACATAGAATGAGATTTGGAGGTTTTGAAGATTTGGAATGATGGTCTGATCTCAGAAGTTTAGTATTATAGTTGGAGTAAAACTTCTTCCCTACTTTGTTGATGTGTTCATGTTCACCAATCCAGAAGGTCTCTGAATCCATGTATTTGGATTTTTCTGAGGTATCATACTCTGAACTCCAACAAAGTTATCAGTTATCTTCCTCGTTTAAAATGTAAAACTTTTCTTTTTTTTGGAGAGGTTTTTGCTATAGGACACGTGCGCTCGCCAGACAGACAGAGAGAGACAGAGAGATAGAAAGTGAGAAATCACCCCCCCAGAGGGGATGGCCACGCCGCAATCCCTTCTCCTCCATTCTTCTCTTGGGATCTTGGACACGCACGCACACGTGCCCGGCATGAGTTTTAAGCCACCAGGTCGGGAACACGAACTGCGGTCGACTACGTGGGAGTCCAGCGACATAGCCATTATGCTAACTGCTGGTCCCCAAACTTTTCTTCATGATCATTTTGTTTAATGTTTCCAAACTATGTTATACTTGAACATTTCCTGATTGCTATCTTGATTCTAGTCTTTATTCTCTGTTTATCACTTCCGTCTCCTCGGCCCCTCTTCAATGATTAAATTATACCAAATTGCTCCTACTTTTTGTTTCTATACTATTCTTTGTTTTCTTCATTAGTGATTTCATATTTTTAAATAACAACTATAAACTCACTAGTGATTTCTAAATTTACCAAATTTCTCTAATCCAGTCCTACATCAAAAATATTTTCAAAAAAAAAAAATTTTCAGTGGAATGCATAATCATTATCTTAAATTTCTAATGTTGATAAAATTTATTAAGATTTTCACCAGAATTGGTTCTCTTCAAAACAGCTTTATTTTCCTCCTATAGAATCATAGTTTTCTAAGTTCTTAGGCTCACAATCTTGCGGTTTTTCTTGATTCTTTTAAATCTACATAATCATTATATTTAGCAAATTTATCTACTTCACATTATTTTTATTTTTCTCTTTTAATTCTTAGTACTAATAACATTTTACAGTTTAAGCTATATAGAATCATGTGCATGAGAGGTTTTGAAAAAGTTCATGAAAAATGCATATTATATAAAAAGTATACATGAATTTCAAAAAAAATTGTGCTAAAATAAACTCATACTTTATTTCTTCAAAGAGAAATGAAGTCAGACATTATTTTCATTATCTCATTGAAATATCCTGTATATCACAAATTTAATAATCTCCTCAGCTACTTTACCCTACCCACTACTGTCAGAAGACTCTAAATCAAACCTAAATCTTTCTAAAAGTTTGACAAAGATTCACCTTTCTTATTACATAAAACAAGATGGAATTTATTCATCTTTTGACATTTATTTCTTTTTACTATCATTTATTTCTAGTAAAAGTATTTAAAATCTGCTCTAACATGGGGCCTGCAAGTGGCAGAGCAGTTAAAGCACTGGACTCCTGCATGGACAACAACAGTTCGAGTTGTGGACCTGATAGCTTGAAAATCACTCAGGTATATGTGTGTGGGTGCCAAAATCTCATGAGGAAAAGAGAAGAAGGGATAGTGGCATGGCTATCCCACCTTCCTTCTCACTGTCTTTTTCACTGTTTCTCTCTGGTGAGCACACATACCCCATGGCAAAAACATAAAGTAAAAAGAAGTCAGCTCTAATGCTATTTATTTTCTTAATACTTAAAAATGTGTTAATTCCAAAAGTTTTATTTTTGTACTTGAAGAAAATGTCTCTAATTTTCTCCTGAAATTAGAGTGTCTGTGCTATTTGTATACCTGTGTCTATATATTTTTTTTTTGATCCTCACAACAGGAAAAATACCAACATTGCTTTTCCTTGATACTATTCCTTTCAAATTTTTTTATTAAAATATCTACACTTCTAGGTAGATGTTTATTTCCTTATTCATGTACTTTGTAACATCAACTCTTTAAATAACTGTTTGCTGTTAATGGAAAAAAAAAGAAAATTAGTTAATAAGAGAAATGAAGCCATCTGTGGTGATGCAGGTTAATGCAGCACTCTGTTGCTGAAGCCACGAGGGAAGGTCTTATATTCATGTCCCAAGATCACATATGGCTCCAGTTCACTGAGGCTGGGGGAGATTATGGCATAAGAATCTTTTAGGGATATCTTTGTCTTTCTCTCTCTCATGAAATAAGTAAAATTTTCAAAAGAGATAAATGAGAAATAGAAAAGATAGGATGGATTTACAAGTTCATCCAAAAATAAATAAATAAATAACTTCCATTAAGACTACCCTAAATTAGGACAAAGTACAATTTAGAAAGCTAGGGATATATATATATATTTTTTTTTTGAGAGGTTTTTTGCTATAGGGCGCTTGTGCTCGCCAGAAAGACAGAGATAGACAGAGAGACAGAAAGCGAGAAATCACCCCCCAGGGGGGATGGCCAGGCCACAATCCCTTCTCCTCCATTCTCCTCTTGGGATCTTGGGCACGCACGCACTCGTGCCCGGCGTGAGTTTAAGCTGTTGGGTCCGGGACTCGAACTGCGGTCGACTACATGGGAGTCCAGTGACATAGCCATTAATGCTAACTGTTGGTCCCGGGATATATATATATATATTTTTGGAGTACTAAGTTAAAAAATATTTTTTCCTTGGTTCTAAATCACAGGTCAATATTTTTAAGCATTTGTTAGACATATTACTTTTTTAAAATTCTATTGGAGTATAAGAAAAAGATTATGCACAATGTCCACTGAAATGTACTAAAAGAAAATAAGTACAAAGAAAAACACAAGCTTGGAACCAGCAGGTTGCATAGAGGTTAAGGCGCCGGACTCCCACATGGTCGACCCCGGTTCAAATCTTGGTCTTGCCAGCTTGAAAATTGTGCTGGGTATGTGAACATGTTTGTCCAAAATCCCATAAAGAGAGTAGAGGAGAAGGGATTATACTGTAGCCATCTCCCCTGGGGAGTGATTTCTCACTGTCCTCTCTGTCTCTTCAGAGAGTGCATGTGCCCTGTGGAAACACACACACACAGATACACACACACACACACACACACACACACACACATCAGTGGGAAGCTTACCACCACATTTCAGACAAATAAGTAGCAATAGAAAATCCACATTGAAAATGAATATAATTTTTGGGTGGTGAATCGTGCATTTATATTAGGTTCTGTCATAATTTTTAAGGAAATAAATTCCTTGAGATTGTGTTTTATTCAGTCACAACTAAAGCAAACCAAAAAAATTATTTTTACATCTAACTCATTTAGATGTATTTAACAATGTGTTTTGATAGCATTAAAATATAAGTTGGAGATAAATTAAAACATGAGCTCTTAACTATATTTTCAAAAACTGTTAGTTGAGACTAAGAATTTTAGGAAATAAACAAACATACAAGAGAAAATTTATATTCTGTAAGATCTTTGAGTCTCTTACTAATTAAGGTATAATTGCAATATGAGCTTTTAAAATAAAATTGGATGTACCAGTAATTCTACCACGAGACTGTCACTTTATGTTGAAATTATATTTAAAGCACTTCATGACACTTTGAATCGATGCATTAGATCAAAGCTAAACGCTTTCAAAAATAAATGAGCTAATTTCAACATCAAATGTGTTTCTAGAGTGAAGGTTAAATTTCCAGTTTTAAGCTGTCACCTAGCACTTAAATACTATGTCTCTAATCAGCACAGGATCACATGAGTCTAGATATGGAGTGGACCAAGAGGTGTTAATTCCAACTCCTCATTTTATGTGGAAGTCACAGTTAGGGAGATTGAAATGCAACTTGCCCAATATTTTACAACATTTAGTGATAGAGAGAAGAAGCTAAATAATCCTGGCTGTTAGGTTAATTCTCATCCTATAATATTTGGAGAACTAGAAAGTAAGAGTCAGCTCTATATCTCACAGTAGTGAAAGGAAAGCCACTTTGGAAATTTCCTGCTTATAGCTGACCTGGGGAAAGGGATGGCTGCTAAAAGCTATATACACAAGCCACTATAGTCATACAAATAAGAAGACATCTTAAGTAAATGTTTTACTACGCTTTTTATGTAGGTAAGTGCAAGTGAAATGTGTTGCTGTTGTTCCCAGAGGACGTATTCTTGCCAGAGTCAGAGAGACAGGTCTCACCCTGCCAGGATCTTGGGCATGCATGCATGTGCACCAAGTGTGTTTTTCATGACACCAGGGCTGGGTTTCAAACTGCAGTTGACCATGTGGGATCTGGTTTCCTTTAACCACTTGATCTCAGGATTAGCCCTAAAGGGATGTTTTTGTATTTTGTTTTTCAGAGAAGAAGAAAGTGGTTTTTGGTTGATAAGTTAGACTTTCCCTGCTACAAATCTCATTTTTGTTGATTTGCTTTTTAAAATAATGTACTTTATATAAACTAGCTATCTAACAACATATCTTAAGTGTAAGTGAGCTTAGCGCTATGAAAACTGAGCAAACATAAAAATAAAATTTATCTCAAAGTAAAATAACAGAAGAGGAAAAGAAAGACGGTCATCTCCTTTTTTATGTTGTCTGTGGTATCAGAAAGGTTGGGTTAAATGTATGTTCATTATTTCACAAACAAGAGGTCTCTAATGTTGCATGGTACATTTATGAAAAGTCGATATATTGTAAAAACACAAGGGATGTAGTAGACTGACTATGCACTAGAACAGTAGAACTGGATATCTAAGTGAAGGTAAATGATATTCGAAGTTTATGAATGCAGATGAGTTAATTTACAAATACAGTCTAGATATCTTCATTAACATTACACTATGTCCTAAGAGTCATGATTTATGAGAAATGAGAAATGTGCAAAGTTATTATCCAAAGGTGAATTAATATTTAGGAAATTATGACTATGACATTAGCACTAATGTGAGAAAAATACAAAATAACAAAAGGATATTGAAGATCACTCTCACTTTAGGTATAAAAATGCAAAAATTGGGGCCAGAAGATGGTGCAGTTGTTTTATCACTGGATTCCCACATGGCCGACTGTGGTTTGAGTCAGATCCAGTGCCTTGAAAATCACATTGAGGGCATGAATGTGTTCGCCTAAGACCCAAGGAGTAGAATGGAAGAGAAGGGATTGCAATGTGACCATTCCCTCCAGAGTGATTTCTTATTTTCCCTCTCACTGTGTCTGTCTCTTTCTCTAGTGAGCACATGTGCCCTAGGAAAAAACCTCTAAAAATAAAACAATAAAAATGCAAAACTTTTTAAAAGTTGAGTACATTGGGTCCAGAAGAAGGTGTAATAGTTACTTCACTAGAATCACATATGACTGACCATGGTTTGAGTCCCGAATCTGGTGGCTTGAAACTTTGGTTGGGTACATGTGCATGTGTACCCAAGATTCCAGGAAGAGAATGGAGGAGAAGGGATTGGGGCATGGACATCCCGCCTGGGGAGGTGATTTCTCACTTTCTCTCTCACTGTCTCTGTCTCTCTTTCTCTAGCAAACATATGTGCCCTATGACAAAAACCTCTTAAAAAAAGATCACTACATAATATATAGCATTTATTTAAAGAAAGAGAAAATATGAAAACTATTTTCCTTTTAATTTAAAGTTTGGAAAATACTGGAACATTAGACAAAAAACCTTATATGTAAAACTAAATAATAATCTATTTAATTACATCACAAAATTAAAAGAGAAGTATGCTTATGGATATAGAAAAAGTCAAAGCTGAATATTCACTTATTTAGAAACAATCACTGTAACAAAATGACTTCCCCATAGAATTTCGTAATTTAAAAAATAATACAAAAAGTAACAATGATTATTTTTCTTTTAGAATTTTAAATATTTATTTATTTATTTATATTTTACGAGAGAGAGAGAGAGAGAGAGAGAGAGAGAGAGAAAGAGAGAAAATGGAAAGCAAGCCATCAGCTTCAGGATTTGAACTGTGATCAGACATGTGGGAGTCTAGTGCCTTTAACCACCACACCACCTGCCAGCCCCAACAATAATTCTTAATAATAAAACTTTGCGATTAGAAATAAGGTAAGGACAACACTCTCAGCACAATTTTTAAAGATTACATTAAATTCAAAATGTAGATTGAAATCATAACTATTTGAAAAACGAGGCAAAGCTGACACTAATTAAAGAAAATCTAATAATGTAATTAAGCCTAGGTAGAACTGAAAAAAAAGAAAAACACATATTGACATCTATAATAAAACTCAGAAAGTAGATATAAAATAGATCATGATATAATCTAATAGATAATAGATCAACTGAAAATCAATACTAGTTATCAATTAACAATATGATAGATTTTGAAAATGTAATTCAAAGCTAAATATATAACTCTACAGACCTAGTTCTAAATCTAATAAGAAATGTACAAGAAATACATGAAGGTAATTATAAAACTACTAGAAGTCATTAAAAATGGTGTAAATGGAGAGATATGAAATAGTTATAGATGGAAATCTCTTAATCTTGTAAATGTATTAAATCAACAAACTACTCTATCAATTCAGTGCACCTCAATCAATACCACAGCAAGAATTTTCATAGAACTTAACTCATTTGGTAAGACAGTTGCATGAAGGTTAAGATGCAAATTCCATGTAGCACACTGAGTTAGAGTCCCTGATTCAGCAGCCTAAAAAATAAAGACAAAGAAAGAAAGGAAGAAAAAAGTACATGCATGCCCAAAAATTCTGGAAGGAGAAATGGAGGAGAAGGGGTTGTGGCATGATATCTCACATGAGGGGCAGTGCTTTCTTACCTTCCCTTTCTCTCTCTCTCTTTCTACCTCTCTCTATTGAGTGTCTGTGCCCTATAGCAAATAGTAATAGTAATAATAATAAAAGAAAGAATTTTACTCACTAACTCTAAACTGCATGTAGAAGGGTAAATGTGTTAACAGGCAATAAAGTGGTTTTATTTGTTTGTTTGGTTGGTTGGTTGGTTTGGTTTTGTTAGGAAGTTTTTGCCTTAGGACTTGTATAGTCCTTGGAGACAGAGATCAGGTCTTGAACCACAGTCAACCATGTGGGAATCGAGAACCTTTACCATCATGCCAACTGCTGGCCCCAATATTCTCTATTTTCACTCAAATCATATAAAAGCAATATGAAGTTATCTTACACATTGAACATGTCAGACTTTACATGCTTATGAAATGGTGGAATCCTCTTCTGTGGAGAAACTTAAAAATATTCCCTTAAGTCTGAGATGAGAAATTATGAAGATTAACTGATCATACAACAAGGGGCTCTATTACTTCCTGGATATTTCTTTTCTTTTTTCTTTCCTTTTTTTTTGGGGGGGGGAGAAATTTTTGCTATAGGGTGCATGCAGTTGCCAGAAAGAAAGAGAGAGACACAGAGACAGAGAGTGAGAAATCACCTCCCCCCCCCAGGGGGGATGGCCACACCACAATCCCTTCTCTTCCATTCCAGGATCTTGGGAATGCATGCACATCCACCCGGCGTGAGTTTAAGCCACCGGGTCCGGGACTTGAACCGCAGTCGACTACATGAGGGTCGAGTGACATAGCCATTATGTCATCTGCTGGTCCCATATCCTGGGTATTTCTAAAAATTTATTGAGAATACATATAAAATCAAAATAGCAAATTCACCTTTAACTGGTCTAATGATGGTCTTGAAGACTGTGGCACTCAGCTCTTTTATATAATTATCATGAATCTCTTTCTTAATTTTTTTTTTTTTTGGAGAGGTTTTTGCTCTAGGGCGCGTGCACTCTCCAGACAGACAGAGAGAGACAGAAAGCAAGAAATCACCCCCCAGGGGGGATGGCCATGCCGCAATCCCTTCTCCTCCATTCTCCTCTCGTGATTTTGGGCACCTACGCACATGCGCCCGGTGTGAGTTTTAAGCCACCAGGTCCGGGATGCGAACCGTGGTCGACTACATGGGAGTCCAGTGACATAGCCATTACGCTAACTGCTGGTCCCCATGAATCTCGTTCCAAGGGTAGTGAGAGTGAGCCAGACAAAACTATCACTCCACTCCCGAACAGAAAAGATATTTTATTTTACTTATTATTGTTATTGTTATTTTTTTAAAAATTGACCAGTGAGAGAGAGGGAAAGTATGAAAGCAAGCAAACAGCTCTGGGACCTGAACAATAGTTGACCATATGGGAGTCCAGCATCTTAACCACCACACCACCTGCTGGCCCTGAAAAAAGGTATTCTTAAAAGGACTGAACTGAAATACATCACTTTGGAGGCATTGTTTCTATGGCTATTGTGTGCTTTGCAATAATAACTAACTCGATCATTGTTTCATTAGACCAGTTTTTCCACCATATTAGAAAAACCAATCATGAATACCTTAATATGTCAAAATATGATAAAATGTATGTTTTCTCTCAATGGATACAAAGTTAAAGTAAAATGCCAAATGGTAACACAGTAATTAAGCCAGCTTTCCAATCAAGAAATCAGAGAAACCAACTTAATATTAGTGTTATATTTATTAATAAATTGAAGACAAAAAGCCCAAGTCAGTCATTATTTTCCTAGTGGTATTTTGAGCATTCCCAGTGATATTTTCCTTCTACTTGAGTACAGCTATGAACAGGTCTTCAAGTCCAGGAAAAAAGCAGATTCCATGAACCCACCAACACAGTTTTGTAAACATGTATGATTCTACATATGGTATCACTCAGTTATCAAATGAAATCCTGTACTTTCACTGTTCTCTTGCCACTGTGGATTTCTCCAGTTTAACAAAATGCCTCATCTTGTAACAAAGATGTCTAATTTGAACTGCAAAAATATGACATACCAAAGAATCTACTAAAAGAACAAGGCTGAGATATAGAACCCCTCTTTCACCGTATCCTCTTGGAAACATCCACAAATGACAGCATACAGCATTATTTTTGGTTGGTATTCACATTTTTTTCTTCAGATTCAGCTTTTTTTCTTTAATTTTAATTTTGGCAGAAGATGCATGAACTCTCCAGAAACAGATGGGGAGAGGATTTGGAGGGGAGTGAGAAAGCATGTCTCAGGAGGAATGGTGACACCCCGATCCCTTCTCCATTTCTCCCTTTCTTCAGGCATGCATACACACATGCCTGGCATGTTCTCAAGCCACCCGGTCCAGGATTTGAATGACACAGATGACTGTGTGGAATCCAGTCACTTTAACCACAACTCCACAGGCTGGACCCAGAAGCAGCTTTGTGCTAGGAGGAGCTGCAGGGTAGGATAAAGTAGCACATGCACATGAATGAACTCTGACAGAAACTTACATTGTCACCATTCCTGTAAGACAAAATGAATTTTGTAGGTTTGTGACTTCCAGCTTCGAAAAATATTTGTGCCCCTGTAAGAAAACTTATTTCTAATCTTAAAGCATTATGCTTTAATATCATTACAACCAAGGACGCATAGCAATATTATGGATTGCTTTGGTATTCATACTCAAAAAAACAAACAAATGAAAAGTTTCTTTCATTCATGATAGAAAGCATGTGTGCACACGCATGAAAGAGAGAAGGGGCGAAAGAGAAGAGCACCCTTAATGGAGTCTGGTGTTGTGACGGCCTCCTTTCCCCAGTTTTCCAGCTCGGCAGGATCTAGGGCATATGCACACACGTCCAACGTGTTTTGAGGCTAGTTCAGGGACCCGAACGCATGGTCAGACATGTGGTTTAGAATCACGATTTTGAGCAGAAAATGAATATTGAAACTATGACATAAAATTGATCAGACATGGTCAGCACTGCGGTTAAGTTTGCTACTAACTATGCCACCAGGACCTTGGACTGGATTTCACTGTCCCATTACATTTTGGCAAAATAAAACTGCTACTGTGAACTTACTTCTCATGACCTGTATAGTTCCCTAGATCATCAGAATACCACTTGAGGTTTCTTTTCTTTTTTTTTTTTTTTCTGGAGAGGTTTTCGCTATAGGGCGCGTGCGCTCGCCAGACAGACAGACAGAGACATAGAGACAGAAAGCGAGAAATC
>NW_006159439.1:1440281-1443526 GCF_000334495.1 Tupaia belangeri chinensis | reverse complement strand
TTTTTTTCTGGAGAGGTTTTCGCTATAGGGCGCGTGCGCTCGCCAGACAGACAGACAGAGACATAGAGACAGAAAGCGAGAAATCACCCCCCCCCAGGGGGGATGGTCAGGCCGCAATCCCTTCTCCTCCATTCTCCTCTCGGGATCTTGGGCACACGGATCTTGGGCACGCACGCGCGCCCGGCGTGAGATTTAAGCCACCGGGTCCGAGACGGGAACCGCGGTCGACTATGTGGGAGTCCAGCGACATAGCCATTACGCTAACTGCTGGTTCCCATCCACTTGAGGTTTCAAAGCATAAGTCTGATATATAAAGATCCCCAAAGACAGATATGAATAGTTTTAGTAAGTATTTCTTGGGCCTGAAGTTACAGCACTGGAGAACCAAGAAATATTGTATTTATGTAGGAATTAATAAAGGTGATATCTTATAATATGTTTAAAGAATGCTATAACTGTTATCATTAAAAATAATTGTTTATTTAATTTTATTATTATTGTTGTTGTTGTTTAATTTGCCATTGGGCACATGAGCTGACCAGAGAGAGAGAACGCAAAAGTGAGAAAGCAAGCTGCCAGATCCGGGACTGGAACTGCTGTCAGCCATGAGGGAGTCCATCACCCCAAACACCACGCCACTTGCTGGCCCCATTGTTTTCACTCTCATGTCTAGAAAACCCATTTTCTCCTATGTGTACATTAGGGGAAATATACATTCGAAAGAGTTTAAAGATTTTTGAAAAGTTAATTATGTTTTGAAACAAAGTGATAAATATTTCATCCTTTGGTTTTATTCAACGGTAACTGGAATCACTTATATTTCCTAAGGTAAGATTAAAAACTGGTATGTGAAAGCATCTTATTATCTACGAGCAGCTTCATGTCCAGATGGCACCAAGTTCTGATTTGACCGATTTGTGTCTGGCTTGATGCTACCTGAAAACAGAGATTGAGCTTCTGCCTGCACATACCTATACCCTGTTAGAGCCATCAATCAGGTCTTTATTTTCAGGCTAGCAGAAGTTCAGGAAGTGATTGAATTTATATTGTTGCTTTCAGCAACAAGGTACCAAAAGAGTAGATGCAGATGAATGTGAAATAGCTGTTAAAGTATTAAATATTTTTGAAAAATTTTACATATGGTATCACTCAGTTTTTAGATGCTTTATCTTCTCCTGTCACAATGATAAATTTTCCCTAGTCCTGTGTAATACACTATCTTGAATATTAGACACATGAAGAACTGTGCTCACTTTTTCTCCAAGAGGTCACTAGCTGGCCGTACTCTAGTGCCTAAAGATATATACTGAGAAGATAGAATTAGCCTCACTGAAAAACAAACACTTGTTCTCACTTTATGCCATGTGTTATTCTCAAGAAAATACCTTGTTCAGAAACATTGACCAAGACAGCTCTAACAATGTAGGTACAAATTAGTATTCCCTTGTCTTCCTTCCTGCAAACCATTTTGCTTCTATCACGGACCACGTTCCTGGTTGGAGACTCTGTAATCACTAAACTCTCTTTGAAGATGTTCAACAGTAATTTTGCCAAACACTGTCACTAAGTTAGACATACTTCAGTTTGACTTTATAAGTACCATATGTCATTTTTCTAGACACAAAGAGTCTTAATATGGCATCTATATTGAATCCCTGAGGGTGACTGGCTGGTCTGGCAGAAACGACCTAGGGAAACATGCAGAACTATTTAAAGATCTAAACTATTAACAGGAAGCAGTTGAGGAAGAGTGGAGGTGAGCTCATTGTTTCAGTTTGTGGCAACAGGATTTTAAGAAGAGGTTAGGCTAAGGTCAAAACAAATAGATAAAGATAGAATCTTTAGGGAAGAATTTGTTATAAAGATGCTTTCCCCTCAGATCTATTCTGATATATGTTACTGCTATCAATTTTATGTCATAGTTTCAATATCCATTTTCTGTCCAAAATCATGATTCTAAACACACTAGTATATGCTGGCAACTAATCACCCAGCATTGAGTTGCTCTACACACAGTGCTCAGACGCTTCCTGACCCCATCCATTCCTTCACACACACTGCAGGCAGCCAGCTACCCCAAGGAGTTACAGATGGCAGTGACAGCCGCAGGTCTAACTGATGAGAACGAAGACTCCTGCTGATGACTCCAGAAGGAACACTGCTAATCCCACTCTCTGCCATTCTGGAAGAGAAACTGAGGTAAATCCTGGTCCCCAACAGCATTGCCTCTTCCTCCTATCTCTCTTCCTCCTAGACTCCCGGGCTGTCAGAACATTTACTGTTCACCTGTTTAGTGGGAGTTATCAAGGGGCCATTGGGTCAATACTAGAGCAATGTAGAGAAAACTGAGCAAGTCAGAATGTCTCTGAACTACAAGGTGTATCACGTATCAGACTTTATAATAATGGATGGGACTATTTGAATGATCAAAGAACTTCATCCCAGAAGTTACTACTTACTAGGTCAGTTCTGTTTCATGGTGATTTCCAACCTAGTGCTTTAATACATACTTTCATTTTAGGCCACTTTGCTTCTAAATGTCATTTCTTTGGGCACTGTTTTAGGATAAAATGACTCATTGCAAAGAAAAGTGAGTACTAGCCGACTGCAGTGGCTCAGAGGTAATGCACTGCTCCACAACACTGAAGCCACACAAGAAGGTCCTGGGTTTGCATTCTTAGATTGTCTTGTGCACACTGGGCATTTGTGGTCATACATACCTACGGTCCGGGCTGCTGAGGCTGAGGGTGCATCACAGCATAAAGACTCTGTTAGGAGTGAGTCTCTCTCTGTCTTTCTCTTTCTAAATGGATATATCTTTTTTTTAGAAAAAAGAGAGTATCCCTCTATTTCAGAAGAGTGTTTTCAAGTATAATATACTAATTGCACATGTTCATCAAATGAAAGCTTAATATATTAAAACTATTTTTTTGTGCAAAGTAGTCTTACACTTTCATGAAATAAAGCTTCAAAGTGTCTCATAATAACAACTAACTTAGAGATAATTCTTGATCCTCTCAGAGAAGTTGATGTGGTATTATATAAAGAACATAAAAGCAACATGTAACTGTAAGTTGATTTAGGTATATAGAAAAATTTCCTTCCGTATTAGTTGATTCATGGGAAACACATTTTATCCTATCCCCATTAATTAAACCTTTTCTAAGAAATCTTAACTGACTTTACCCTTAAATGTGTATAAAGAAAAATTAGTCATAAAGTTATTTTGTTATTTTTTTTCCTGC
>NW_006159439.1:1431804-1440231 GCF_000334495.1 Tupaia belangeri chinensis | reverse complement strand
GCTGAATAAATAACAGAGACATACGCAATGTCACAGGGAAAGAAGAACGACATGTATCCACTGTAGAGAGACAGCAAGTCCCTTGATAATCAGGGAGCCTCGTAGGTTTTGCCATATTTCTAAACAACAAAAAAAAAAATTCGACCTTTGAGACACCTATCAGTAAAAAAATTGTACTGCAATTCAGTATAGTACATAACAGTATTTCCAGCATGGATCTCGCAAAGCTAATACCTAGTTAAAAGCTTCTCTGGTCAAATAAATTTGAATGATATAGAATGAACATAGGTAAACAGATACTCTTAGTGTTGCACTTTTTGGTGATTTTTTTTTAACGAAGAGCAAGCATAGGGATTAAATGATAGCAGATATAGAGCTTGTAACATTTCCCAAACTTAACGAACTAAAATACCACTACTGTTTTTTTCCAAAGCAGAACATTCATGTATTCTTTTTTCTTTTTTCTTTTTTCGAGAGGTTTTTGCTATAGGGCGTGTGTGCTCACCAGACAGACAGAGAGAGACAAAGAGACAGAAAGCGAGAAATCACCCCTCGGGGGGGATGACCATGCCGCAATCCCTTCTCCTCCATTCTCCTCTCAGGATCTTGGGCACGCACGCACACGCGCCCGGCGTGAGTTTAAGCCACCAGGTCTGGGACTCGAACCACGGTCGACTATGTGAAAGTCCAGTGACATAGCCATTACACTAACTTCTGGTCCCCATGTACTCTTAAGTTCTCACCCCCTACTCTAAAACACTTTGTGTTTTTATATAAATGTATATATAAATTGTAAGACTAATTATTGGCAATATACATTCATTGTGATACTTAGAAATAAATTAACTATAACTCATATTGGTGTGGTAACTAATTGTAACAGAAATAAAACCCAAAGCATAAAGTGGCCTGTAAAAACATTTACAGGGCCCAGCGGGTGGTATCGTGGTGAAGGTGCTGGACTCCCACACGGCTGAACACTGTTTGAACCCTGGACACAGCAGACTGAAAATCACACTATGCACATGTCCATGTATCCACAAAATCCTGAGAGGAGAATGGAGGAGAAGGATTTCAGTGTGGCCATCCCCTCTCGGTATGATTTCTCACTTTTCCTCGCTGTCTCTCTCTTCTCTGGTGAGTGTACATGCCCTATGACAAAAACCTTAAAAAATTCTTAATAAAACAGAAAAATAGATAAAATATAGAAGCTGTATATCTTCTATCATAAACAGTTATCAACAAATTAAGAATTTTAAACAAATTGTGGTATGGATTCTAGAGTATAATAGCACAGTACAGTAGTTGGTGACAATACAATGTGTCTTTCAACATGGTTAGAAGGAATTTCCAATGTCCACAACACAAGGATAAAGATACATATTTGAGATGGTGTATGTATTTATTTTTATGTTTTGATCATAACACATTTTATTCATGTAATGAAAAAATCACACTGTGTCCCATAGTATGTACGACTATTATAGGTCAACTGAAATAATAATTTAAAAAAATCAGCAGTTCAGATACAGTTTTGCACTGTCTTAAATTGCCAGAGAGCATATGTGCTTGCTAGCGAGGATAAACAGAGACAGAGAGAAAGGAAGGGGGAGAAAGTATCCTGACTCAGGTATGAGCACGTCTCAACCCCTTTTCCCCCGTGCCTCCATCCTGTCAGATTTTGGGCATCCATGCACATTCAGCAGGCATGTTTTTCAAGCCACCACAGCCAGGATTTGAACCACCATCAGCCATGCGAAATCTGTCTTCTTCTTCTTTTTTTTAAGAGAGATTTTTGCTTTAGGTCAGATGCACTCGCCAGAGAGACAGAAAATGAGAAATCATCCTCTAGGGGGAATGGCTACATGGCAATCCCTTTTCCTCTGTTCTTCTCTCAGGATTTTGGCCATACATACACATTCACCCAACATGAGTTTCAAGCCACTGAGACCAGGGCTCGAACCACAGTGACCATGTGGGAATCCAGTGACATAACCTGTACTCCATTTGCTAGTCCCAGAGTCTGACTTTCTTTACCACCAGGCTACCTGAAGGTACAGGCCAGTTCTACATTTTGTAATTTTGCTACAGGGTGCATGTGCTCTCCAGAGAGAGTGAGAGGGAGAAATAAGGTAAAAAAGCACCCCCTAGGAGAGATGGCCAAACCACAATCCCTTCTCTTCCATTTTCCTCAGGATTTTGGACACACATGTACATGCACCCAGTGTGTTTTTCAAGCTGGTGAGTCCAGGATTTGAATCACTTAGTCAATATGAGATCCAACTGCCTTAACCTTAACCACTACACCACCAGTTGGCCCTAGGTCTGCATTCCTTAATAGAACAATAAGTTGTGTCATATATTTGATGTATTGTGGAAATGAATATAATGCCAAATAAAATATCATTGACCATCTATAAGACTATCAGAGCTTAGCAAAAGTTTGCTTTCCCAGGGAATAGAAAAAGTAGCCATAGAATTGAAAGAAGTTATATATAATTTAAAATTTATTTTTTTCATCAGTTGCATTTCTAAACTTTCCTTAGTTTGTTTATACTTAAATACATGCAGTCAATATTACTTTCTGATGTTTTACGGCAAATGTCTTCAAAATATTCACATACTATAGCAAACGTTAACCCTAGACAAAATGTTCTTTTTTCAGAGGATGATAAAGCTATCTAAAAATGTTTGTTTTGAAGTCAGTGGAGATCATTTAAAATAGTCACTTTTGAGATATGTTAACTCTTACACGATTGAAGTAACAATGGGAGAAGTCTATGGGTGGTTTTGTTACCTCTTTCTCAGTATTTTAAAAAATATTTGTGATATTAAAAGACAGCCAAAATTTCTTCCTGAAGAATTCTGAAAATGGGTACAGGTCACACAGGGATTCTTGGACTAAAAAGCCTTATAAAACTGCAAAATTATGAGCAGCTGGTTCGATCAAACTCTTCTGAAGTGTAGTGCTCTGGTTCAAGAGTTTCCTTGTCATACAATCAAAGGACGGAAACATTAAGACTGCAGATGTAGAGTGGTGACACGCTGTAATTTCATACAGATCATAAGATGGTTTGGTGACATAAGAATTACTAGACCATGAGTCTTGGGGTCCATGAAATGGATTAAAGCTTTATTACTCTTTGGAGTTCTGACATTGATAAATGCTCTCTCTGATGTTGGGATTATCTTGTCTAAACTTTTGTTTCCTTAGTTTCAGGTTTCACTTTTTCCTTAACCGTCTTCTACGATCACAAATAACTTCCGTTTTTTCATTATTATTGGAAGGCATTTAAAAACACCCCCTGTTGGATGCTTGTTCTTCTGGCATCATACCCATGCATAAGTCATTTTTAAATTTCCTATTTCCTGATAAAAACCTGAGTAATGGCCTTAATGATGTGGTCCCATAACCTAACTTCCTATTACAAAAAGAAAGAAAGAGGAAAGAGCAAAAGAAAATACTGATAGAAAATTTTACAAGAAAATTAAGTTTAAAATGTTATAGGTTTCAATTACTAATGATATATTTGATTGCTGGCATCAATTAACTAAGCAGATTTTTAACAGATAACCTATTAAGTCAGATTACATCATAAATGTCTTTTCTATCATGACATTCATATACACACATACACACATATAAAATGTTTGATGTAAAATATCTGATTTAAGTAGAAAATGAAAAAAATGTAAGCAAATTTTAAAAAATTACTTTGCAACTGTGTTTTTCTTTATTGAAATGGATAAGATAGCTGATAGAAAAAGAAGAGTTTTTGTTCTGTTTCATTTTGCTTTTGTTCCTTAACTTAATGGTGTTTTCCTCTCTTCCTATCATTCTATCTTTGTCATTAACATGCACTGTAAAAACACAATTTCTGTTGAATACAAGTGGGTGAAATCTTTAATACAAAAAAAGTTACATAGTACACTAAATCAGCAAAAATTTGATGACATTAACTTTCAGTGTTTTCTCTAATACTTGATAAAAACTGTGTGAAAACCTTACATAGGGAAACACTATTAACAATTTACTTTTTACTGAAAGTTTCAAATAGATTGAAATTTTGTTCTATAAGCATTACTTCCCAATAGAGTTTTAGACTGTGTTTGCATGTTTATAATTGCTTTTACTTTTTAAAATTTTAAATAATTGGGACCAGCAGTTAGCATAATGGCTGCACATAGTCGACCGCGATTCGAGTCCCTGGAAACGGTGGCTTAAACTCACGCTGGGCGCATGTGCGTGCGTGCCCAAGACCCCAAGAGGAGAACAGAGGAGAAGAGATTGCAGAGTGGCCATCCCCCCTGGGGGGTGATTTCTCGCTTTCTGTCTCTCTGTCTGTCTGGCAAGTGCATGCGTCCTATAGCAAAAACCTCTCTAAAAAAAGAAATAAATAAATAAAATAATTGAGTATTGGCAAGTGATCCAGTTAGTTAAACTAGCTTGCCTATTAGTTTTTCTGTCCTACAGAAAAGAGAAAAAACAACAATACAATTGTGCATCAAATAGAAGTTAAAACAATTGGCAGAGCGAAGTGGCATAAATTTTTCTTTGGAGAAGGCAGAGAGTTCAGTCAAAGGGCTTTCCTTTTCAGGTATAATATAAATTTTTAGTTTTGAGACACATAACAAGAAGAGATTTTTCAGAAGGATAAACTATATGGGACTTTATTCCATAACTTATTCATTTTTTCTAATTCCAAGCAACTACCAAAGCATTTAGCACATGAGTATTTAATAAGCATTGACATAATTGAAGAGCTGATTACAAACAATTGACATTTTATTGTGTGTTGAACATTGTTTTAGATCTTTAAGTACAAAAGAAGGAACATTGTAAGTTTATAATGTTAAAGTATGTCAATTTTCTAAGGAAATATAGTAATGGATTTAGAATTAGACAGACTTGGTCTTTTTTTTTTTTCCAAGAGAGAGATTTTTGCTATAGGGCATGTGTACGCACCAGAGAGACAGAGAGACAGAAAGAGAGAAATTATTCCCCAGGGAGGATGGCCATGCCATAATCCCTTCTCCTCCATTCTCCTCTCAGGATCTTGGGCACGCATGCACATACACCTGATATGAGTTTTAAGCCACCATGTCTGGGATTCTAACCTCAGTCAACTACATGGGAGTCCAGCAAGATAACCATTATTCCTTCTGCTGATCCCTGCAGACTTGGTCTTATATCTCAGTTGTCAGTGCCAGCATGTGGCATAATGGTTTAGGCGCTGCACTTTCATGTTGTCACTGTGGTTTGAGTCCTGGACCCAAAGGCTTGACACTCACACTGAGCACTTGTACATGCATGCCCAAAATCCCAAGAAAAGAATGAAGATGGGATTATGGCATGCTGAGGGAGTGATTTCTCACTTTGTTTCTCTTTATCAGGCGAGCATATGTGCCATAGCAAATGCCCCCCCCCACACACACACACACAAAGAAACTCAGTCTCACCCACTAGCAGGGTCATTAGGCACTTTTTTGCTCTTTTATGAGGTTCAGTTTCCACATCTGTAAAATGAAGAAAACATGAGTTAGGGTCGATAATTTTAAAGTTCAAAAGACATCTTCAACATTCTAAAATGCCACTTGACAAAGTTTTTAATTGTACAAAGAAAGCTGAGAAATGCTAAAAATAAATGAATGTCAAGACTACGGAGAACCAGCAGTTAGAGTAATGGCTATGTTGCTGGACTCTCACGTAGTCGACTGCAGTTCGTGTCCCAGACCCAGTGGCTTAAAACTCACTCCGGGCGCGTGTGTGTGCGTGCCCAAGATTCCGAAAGGAGAATGGAGGAGAAGGGATTGCGGCATGACCATCCCCCCGGGGAGTGATTTCTCGCTTTCTGTCTCTATGTCTTTCTCTGACTGTCTGGCGAGCACATGTGTCCTATAGCGAAAACCTCTCAAAAAAAAAAAAAAAAAAAAAAACCAAGTACGAAAACCTCTCAAAAAAAAAAAAAAAGAAGACTACGTATAAGTCTTTAATGATTTGTGTATTATTTATTATTGCATTTTCACAAAATTTCAAGATTAGGAAAACTTATAGGGATGAAAATAGATCATTGACTGAGAGGGAAGGACTTCAAATGGGCACAAGGGAGAGGGTGAGGAGAATATTTTAAAACTAAATCATGGTGATGTTGGCAAAACTGGAAAAATTTACTAAAAATCATTGAATCATGTATGTTTTATGACATATCAACTACATTGTGATAATGCTGGTTAAAAAGAAGTCATAGTACAGAATCATATTTGCATTTTGTAAATATTAATATCTTTCTGTTTTATTTTTGGCCAGAGGACACTTGCATTTGCCAGAAAGAGAGACAGAGCGACAAATTAAGAGGAGAGAGGAGAAAGCACCTCCCTAATATGGCATTATCTTGGCCACATTTTTTTATTCTCCATTTTTCCACCCTGTCAGGAGTTTGGGCATTCCTACACATGTCCCCCCCACATGTTTTTCAAGCCACTAAGACTAGAATTCAAACCATAGTTGACATGTGAGATTTGGCTCCCTTAATCACCAGGCTATAAGGCCAACCCAGGAATATTAATGTCTTTACATGACTGATTTACACACTAATTTTTTTCTTTTTCTTTCTTTCTTTCTTTCTTTTTTTTTTTTTTTTTTGGAGAAGTTTTCGCTACAGGGCGTGTGCACTCACCAGAAAGACAGAGAGAGACAAAGAGAAAGAAAGTGAGAAATCACCCCCCAGAGGGGATGGCCACACCTCAATCCCTTCCCCTCCATTCTCCTCTCAGGATCTTGGGCACGCACACACATACGCCTGGCGTGAGCTTAAGCCACGGGGTCCGGAACTCCAACCACGTTCGACTACATGGGAATCCAGCGACACAGTCATTACGCTAAGTGCTGGTCCCAACACACACCGATTTTTGTATGTATTGTATTTCAGAAACATCACCTTAAAAAAAAAAAAAAGCTATCATTCTTGCCCCTATAGCCTCCTCTCACTCTGTTAGTACTAACAAGTAGACTCCACCACCAGGCCAAGGATATCTTGTCTACTTCTGTGTCCTTAGCATCATGGTAATTGGTACATCAATAAGTGCTCTGTAATCTTTCTGTGGAAAAATATTATGAAGAATAAATACAAGCATTAGGAAGAGTAAGCAAATACCAAGTAATCTTATTCCCTAGCCAATATACTTTCACTGGCACTATCTAAAAAGTTCACCTCTACAATTTAGAATTACAGTTGACCCTTGGGCAACACAGGTTTGAAACATGCAGGTCCACTTCTATGCTGATTTTTTCCGATAAATACTGCAAATGCGTTTACCCTTCCTAGTAATTATCTTAATAATATTTTCTTCTTCATAACTTATTTTACTGTAAGAATGTAGTATATAATGAATAAAACACAGAATATGGGTTAATAAATTGTTTATGTTATTGAGAAAGTTTCTGGTTAAGAGGAGGTTATTAATAGTTATCCAAGTTTTTGGATAGTCAAAAGTCATATACAAATTTGCAATTGCAAGGAAATGGGATTTCAAAAAAATGTGGAAAAATAGAATGAAAGTATGTATGAGTTTATTTTTGTACAAAAATTTTTGAAATCCATGCAGTTTTTCAAAACACACATTTTCCATAAATTTTTGAAGACCCCCCTCAGATATGAACATAACATTTACCCACTAAATAGAACTAGTGACAATTTACCCATGAAGAAAAAAATACCAAGAATAAAGTCTGTAGAGTACAGTAATAGATTTTTTCACCATTCAGGAATTTTCAATAAGTTTACTGCATCATCAACAAAGAATGGGAACATTTTACAAATTATAAAGTAAAAATTGGCAACAAAATATAATAAATTTAATACTTGTGTTTATTTATATCTGTTTCCCAGTGTTTGGGTGTTTCAGTGACATATGACTGTATTTTCAATGTATTTAAAGTTTTACTACATCAATTTAAAAGTGATGTTATAATTACTATATGTCCCGACCCGGGGGGACAGCCGAACGGGTTTCTTGAGTGAAGGAGTGAGAGCCAGGGCAAGCAGCGTAGTGTTACAGCACGGAGACGACAGTGTCGTCTGTTTATTGTGGGCAGCACGGTACAGCACAGAGACGACGCAGTGTCACAGCTCTTAAGGGTTGCGTCGTCTACTGTGAGCAGCACGGAGACGACGTGGTATCACAGCTCTTCAGGGTCGTCCAGAGACGATGTAGTGTTACAGCTCTTCAGGGTCTCCCAGTTTGTCTGGAGACGATGCAGTGTCAGCTCTTCAGGCTCTTCAGTTGTCGTCTTCCTGGTCGTCGTCGTCGTCTCGGTCGTCGTCGTCGTCTGGCTACTGTGGGCCAGGCATCGTGGTTATATACACTCTGGTGGGTTGTAAACGGTGGGCCCTGATTGGTTGTTAACAGTGGGCCCTGATTGGTTGT
>NW_006159439.1:1429538-1430017 GCF_000334495.1 Tupaia belangeri chinensis | reverse complement strand
TTTTTTTTTTTTTTTTTTTTTTGGTCATAAGGTGTGTGAAGTCATCGGACAAACAGAGACAAAGAGAGGGAAAGTGAGAAATTGAGAAATGACACTCCCCTGGTGTCCCGACCCGGGGGGACAGCCGAACGGGTTTCTTGAGTGAAGGAGTGAGAGCCAGGGCAAGCAGCGTAGTGTTACAGCACGGAGACGACAGTGTCGTCTGTTTATTGTGGGCAGCACGGTACAGCACAGAGATGACGCAGTGTCACAGCTCTTAAGGGTCGCGTCGTCTACTGTGAGCAGCACGGAGACGACGTGGTATCACAGCTCTTCAGGGGCGTCCGGAGACGATGTAGTGTTACAGCTCTTCAGGGTCTCCCAGTTTGTCTGGAGACGATGCAGTGTCAGCTCTTCAGGATCTTCAGGGTCGTCTGGAGACTGCGCGGTGTTTCAGCTCTTCAGGCTCTTCAGTTGTCGTCTTCCTGGTCGTCGTCGTC
>NW_006159439.1:1425980-1429400 GCF_000334495.1 Tupaia belangeri chinensis | reverse complement strand
TGGTTGTTAACGGTGGGTTATGATTGGTTGCTTTTGGACCAATCATGAGGTGCCGGATATGCAAATTTGAGGGATTCTAGTGGCCAATCAGAGCAAGGTTTCGAAGGTCAGGTTTTTGGAAGGGAACCAATCATGGTAATTGTTTGCTCTCTGAGAAACCTCGGCAGACTCACTGGTGTGCAGAACTATAAATAAATGATAAACTTTTAAAATGTATTTATTCTTATTTTTTACATTTAATCACTTGTACATCTTTACAGCCTACAAAATGAATTTTCCCAGTATGAAATTATTGGATATTAGTCCAGTAAAATAAGTGGAAGGAATTAGTATAATTTCAGTATATAATTATTAATTCCTGTGGAATGTTGATGTTTTATATAGATTCACATGATTCATATTTAACTTCCTTAGATTATACTGAGAAATATTGTTATTGTTATTATTATATTATTATTATTCATTATAATCTAAGGAAGTTAAATATGAATCTTGTTATTTGTAGTGAAATACATGGAATAGTAATGCATATTCATTAAGTAATCAAAACTATGCTTAAAATAAAAATATGGGTGGAAATGTAAATTGTATTTAGAAATTGTAGTTAATCTCTATTTGTTAAAACACACACACACACACACACACACACACACACACACACATGCAATTTGGAATTATTGTATGCCCTTACTAGCACATGGTAACTTTCACCTGGCAAATATTAAAAAAGAAAGAAAGAAGGAAGGAGGAGAAAAAGCAAGAAAAAAGAAAAGAGAGTCAGAAGAAAGAAAAAAAAGACTAATTTCTTTCTTTTAAGAAATAAAAATGGTGGAATCCCCAGAAAAACTATGTATTGTCAACTTCATGATGCAAAACATGTTGTTAACTGTACCGTAAAATGATGCAAAGATTCCCTGAAGGCAAATCTAGAGGCAGAGACAGATGTCCTCAATCATGAGAGTTCATACAAAAACATGCTCCATATGGTTTAGGACACAAGATGTCTGGCTCACTAGCCCAAGAACGAGAGGAACACACAGCTAGCAGTGGAGAGGAGGGAACCATCGGACATCAGCACTGTGCTGACGGTAGCATTGATACTATAACAACTCAGAGACCACAACAACTAACCATAGTTCATCCGTGCATGCAGGATCCAGCTTTCTAGTTTTAAGTAGTGTGTTCTACCTTCTCAAGGCTCAGGTTCCTTAGATATGCAAATCTAAATTCAAGAGGGGCCTTATCAAACCTCAACATTAGGCACATATGTTCATGTCTTTGCTAAGAATAGAAGAATTGTTAAAATTTGTTTTATAATTGGAAGAAGAAATTGCATCCAGCCTTATAGGAAATGTCTGTCTTCGGCGTGTATCTGAATATCATGTCAATGTGCTCGTGTGTCAATGTGGTCTGTTATAAGTTCAACTCCAGAGATCTGCATCTACTATTTTAATCTAATGCTTCCTAAAATAAGCAGTAACTGTTAGCAAAACCAATAAAAGAAGTTCTTGCCCACAATTTAATAAGGATATTTCCACCACGGGTAAACAAATACAATCGCAAAGTTACATAAGGCTCAAACCGCACATAAGAGATATACTTTCTTCTCTAACAACCACGTTTAATCAAATAACTGGCTAACTTCTCTTTCCACGCACTTACTCTGAATGATCAAATAGTTCTTTTAATCGGAATACACATTTGCTCATTGAATCCGATCTTCTCAGAGCCTTACCTTTTTTCTCTTACATGTTAAAGTAATTGAAAACATTTTTAGTCAGTTCAGGCTAAACTTAGTAATTTACATGTCCCACATAGCAGGTAGATTGACTGATGAAACAGACTCCTTTGAAACATTTTTACTCCTCTCAGTGTACATCATCTACTGTAAACTAGGAAGAAATGGCCTATAACTTAAAACCGGGAAACGGAAATTAAGTCCGTATTATTTAAGGTGGGAACAAAAAATTGTTTCCGTAGAAAGTCAGGATATTTCATTTAACTGGAGGAAGGTTTCTATGGTCTATAACTTTTGTTACTACACACTTCAAGTATCAAAAACAGAAAATGTATTATTTACAATGGGAAATACAAGAAGACTTGTTCTGCATTTTGAAAACAACTATTGGGTAGTTTTATTTTACAAATATTGTCACAATTAGCCAAGTATAAACAATTTTGACTTCCCACGACTTACCTTTTATTTTTATTTTTTAATTGCCTGAATGTGTGTGCCCTCGGGAACCAGCAGTCAGCTTAATGACTATGTCACTGGACTCCCACATAGTTGACAATGGTTCGCATCCCGGACCCGGTGGCTTAGAACTCACGCAGGGCGCGTGTGCCTGCATGCCCAAGATCCCGAGAGGAGAATGGAGGAGAAGGAATTGCGGCGTGACCATCTCCCCTGGGGGGTGATTTCTCGCTTTCTGTCTCTATGTCTCTCTCTGTCTGGCGAGCGCATGCGCCCTATAGCAAAAAAACCTCTGGCCAGTGAGCCCTAAAAAAAAAAACCCTCAAAAAAAAAAAAAAAAAAAAAAAAAGCATGTGCCCTCACCAAGGGGAGAAAGATAAATAGACAGAGAGGAAGCGCCCCACAGTAGCGTGTGTCATACCACAATTCCATTTTTTTTCTTCCTCTTTTCTCCATCCCATCAGGATTTGAGGTGTGCTAATAAATATGCCCAGTATGTTTTTTAGGCCAGCCACAAGGGCCAAGATTTGAACAGCAGTTAGCCATGGAGAATCTGGTTTCCTTAATCACTGTGCAACAGGGTCAGCTTCACCTCTCCAGTAGTTTAACTTTTTTTTTTTTTTTTTTTTTTACTATAGGGTACATGTGCTCCTCACAGGAGACAGAAAGAGAGAGCACAAAAGAGAGAGAAAGAAAGTGAGAAGTCACCTCTCAGAGAAAATGGTCATACGATAGTTCCTTCTCTCTGATTTTGTGCAGGCTTACACATGAACCCAGTGTGATGTAAGCCGCCGGATGTGAGACTCAAATCACGAAGTTGAACATGTGGGATCTGGACACTGTAACCTCTGTGCCATCTGCCTGCCTAGTTTACCTTTTGAGCTAATATGGAACAAGTTCAACTTTGATAAACATACATCTTCAACAAAGCTCTAGAGAAAGAAAATAGCACTTCAATAACACTCACCTATTATACTGTACTCTGTCATTCTAGCTCTGTTTTCTTTATAGAACTATTTTTTATTTACGTGGTAAAGAAACTGAGTCACTAATTTACCAGCATTAAATTTAACTAGTAAAAACAGTTAAAGTCTTGAACTTCAGGCTTGACTCTAAATCCTGATTTCTTTTATCAAAATACTTTTTTTGTTTTTCCCCAAGGACATTTGTTCTTGTGAGAGAGAGAGAGAGAGATAGTGAAAGGGAAAACTACCTCCATCCCCAGC
>NW_006159439.1:1406778-1425961 GCF_000334495.1 Tupaia belangeri chinensis | reverse complement strand
TCATTCCTTCTCCTCCATTCTACTCTTGGGACTTTGTACATGAAAGCACACACATCTGGCTTGATTTTTAAGCTGCCAGGTTATAGACTCAAATCACAATGGGCCATGTGGGAGTCCAGCACCTTAACCACCATGCCATCTGTTGGCCCCCATCAAAGTACTTTTTAACAAATGTAACAACAAGTACTCATAGTGACATATACTATCTGATATTTATGCTTATTCATTTATCTAATCAAGCTACTTTTTTCTTCTTTTTTTCAAAGAAATATTTCATTTGACTTTATTTTAATTTGAACAGAGAGGGACTCTGTGTGTGTGTGTGTGTGTGTGTGTGTGTGTGTGTGTGTGTGTGTGTGTGTGTGTGCGTGAGAGAGAGAGAGAGAGAGAGAGAGAGAGAAAGCAATCCATCAATCCAGTACTTGAACTGCTGTTGGCCATGTGGGAGTCAAGCGCCCTCAATCCCCACGCTACCTGCTGGCCTCTCAAACTAAGTATTTTTTAAAGCCCTTTACTGGGATAAGATGGTGGTGCAGCAATAAAATGGGGCACTCTGAATGGTTAGCCCCCATGGGAAGCTTCTGTGTTCATGTCTGGAGAACTCCCAGAGTATGCCAAGCATTGTATGCTCATGATGGCAGGCCAGCTGTGGCTGGGTGTGGACTGTAGCATCATAGCCTTATTGGGAGTTCTGCCTCTTTTACCCTCTGTCTTTTTTCACTCTTGGAAGAAACAAACTTTAAAAATACAATAAAATCAAATCAGGCTGTGGTTAAGGTGCCTAACCCCACATGGCCAACCACAGCTCAAATAAATACTCTGGGTGTCCAGGCATACTTATTAAAATCCTGAAAGCTAGGGCCAGCAAATGTCATAGTAGTTACATTGCTGGATTCACACATGTCAAACTGATTTGAGTCCTGGACGAGGGCGCTTGAAACTGACACCGGGTGCATGTATGTACATGGCCAAAATCCTGAGAGGAGAATGGAAATGGGATTGTGGCATGGCCATCCCCCTGGGGTCTGATTTCTCACTTTCTGTCTCTGTCTCCCTCTGTCTCTCCAGTGACAGTGGAGAGACAGCACACTCTCTATAGAAAAATCTCTTTAAAAAATCCTGAAAGCTGTGAGAGAGAGAGAAAGGGTTGCAGAGTGACCATGCCCCTTGGAGTGTGCTTCCTCGTTTCCTCTCTGTCTTTCTCTCTCTCTCTCTCTGTGAACACACATGCCCTCTGGAAAACTTTTTTTAAATGAAAATTTATATAAAAATTAAAAATCAAATGAAATCAAAAGACTTTTACTATTTAAAAGACCTGGGGAAATACAAATGAAACATATTCTAGTTTAAGCCTCCAAGAGTATACAGCAAAAGGACTAAGGGTATCCTTTTAGGTCCCTTCAGAATGTAAATAAAAACACAAATGCAGTTTACTTAGTGAATGTAGTTTTATCTAATCATGTATATATTGTGGAAAAAATAAATTGTCTAAGCCTCTGAACTCTTGAAGGGATCAAAAAGAACAAATGTTGGGAGGTTTCCATAGTAACCTCAACCTCTATCTTCACTACAATCTTTACCTCTTTCTTTGCCAACATACCCATGGCCTGGAATTATGCCCAACACAGGGTAGACATTCAAACACAAGCAAACAAATACATTTTTTTGTTAATAATGAATAAATACATGGATTTGGGACTGATTTTAGTGATGATAGGCAGCTAAGTTCATGCTTTTGTTGCTATTGCCCCAGTTATTCAGTGATGCATAACCACATGAACAAATATGGTGCCTTTACTAATATATAAAAGTATTTTTAAAAAGAGAGTGCTTCTTTATTTTAGAAGAGGGAAGATCAAACAATTAGACTTCCTCTTATCAAATAATCCAGAATTATCAGAACCAACCAAGAGGATCCCAAACTGTTTTCAACTGACTCTTTAAATGCTGGACAGGCCAGTCCTCAAAGTTTTTGTTCTGCTCAGTAGCACAGATAAAATCATAGGGTTTTATGTTTCCACATATATCACTATAATGTTCAAATATTAGTAACAGTATAACAATGACCACCACATAATGCAAATTTCTAAAACCTATAGAAGATATTGAGACCAATTCTCATTTGGTACAGGTAAATAACAGAATGTATTAATTGCTCCCTAAACATTGTAAGAGTTTACATGTATTTCAAAAACCATGTGTTTATTATAAAATCTTTCACAAAAATTAAAAAAAAACTATACAAAATTATCCCCCAATTTTTTTATTCTGGTTTTTGCCCTAACATGCATGTGCTCACCAGAGAGAGACAGTGAGAGGGAACATGAAAAATTATCCCCCAGAGAAGATAGCCATGACGGAATCCCTTCTCCTCCATTTTCTTCCTGATATTTTGGGCATGCATACACATGCAAGCTGCATGATTTTTAAGCTACCAGGTCTGGTTCTTGAACCACAGTCAGACATGTGGTAGTCTAGCGCCTTAACCAGTATTCCATCTGCTGGCCCCCATTATTTAAGAAGCTTTTAAAAACTATTTTGTGCCTAACAGTGGCAATGTTATTATATGTATATTAATTCCTAATTAATGGAGGGTGAGGCCAAGAGAGTTGATTTCTTCCCTTCTAGTGAAAGAGCTGTCAAATGTAGACTAATGGAATTTTGTAAGAATGACTATTTCAGTAAGTTTGAATTTAATTTATTTATTGCTTTTTAAATATGTGTGTGTGTGTGTGTGTGTGTGTGTAAAATTTGACATAGGGTGCATGCTCTCCTCAGATTCAGAGAGAAAGAATGAAGAAAAAATAAAAGTTAGAAATCACCTCCAAGGCGAGGTGGCCATACATCAATCCCTTTTCCTCCACTCTTCTCTCAGGCTTTGGATGCACATGCTCCTGGCATGTACGTCAAGCTGCCAGGTCTGGGACTCAAACTGCACAGCTGACTATGTAGAATCCAGCCACCTTAACTACCATGTAACTGGCTAGCTTCTTTATTACTCTTAAAATCAAAGACTGAAGAGTTTTTTTGGAGGAAAATATTCTCTCTGAGTTTCTTGTATTTATGCATATCGTTTAAGCAGAGACGCTAACTGCCCTCTATTTTAGTAATCTCTTTAAAAATGTTTGTATAGTGTGTAACCTTGGAATATAGACATTGTATCTCCCTTTGCAACAAATGATAGGCTTGTTCATACATTCCAGTGTGATAAAGATAACATTGCCCTCTGAAGCAAATGTTAGGCAGATTTGCTTATAGTGCATTTAAAAGACCAAGGTCCCTTAAAAGTGGGTTTCCTTTTCTTCAACAAAACCCATTCAATTTGTAGAGCCACTTGGCTCTTTTTGCATAACTGGAAATGGGCACCTAGAGAGCCAGTGCATGAACATAATGATGGTGGATACTGCTGTTGTTGAATGCCAAACTATCCTTTGTCTCTGATCCAGAAACCTCATGTCTTCTGCCAGCATCCATGAAGTATGGTGGACTAACTCATTGGCATGTAAGTAGGACAAAATCTGATTCTTCCCATTTTTTCAACTCTTCCCCCAACCCCCGATGACTATACTTAGGATCAAATCCCACACTGTCAGGAGACCAGGCCACAAAGAGAAACATGCAGCTAATAGTTCAGTGAGGCCCTCAGATGATAACCAATACCAGTAACCAAATGCACAAGAGAACTCTCAGATAATTGCAACCACAGGCTTTGTGGTCTAATCAACATGAAACAGAGGCAAACTGTACCTTATATAAATTCTTGACTCACAGAAAACATGAGAGGTAAGTGACTTTTGCAATTTTAAATCATTGAGTAATGCCATACAACCATAGTTACTGCAATAATCACTTAAAATGAAGAAACAAACGAAACTACTTCTCTTTAATTATTAGTAAATCACTCACCATATGTACTAATTTCTCTTCCCTCACAGCAGGAAAATCATGTAATAGGATTTTTTTTGTTACCCATAGTGATATTACATTTAAAATGTGCATTTTTCAACAAACAGGTATGAGTTTATTCTATGGGCCAAGCCCTTACTAGTGCTTGTTAGACTAGACTTGCCTTTACAAAATTTTCTTTCCAAATGCTTAATAGAAGTGATAGTATAAGCAGAACTCAATTGTATGCTATTCATAGGCTCCATACCATATTAGCTCAAAAAGATGATTTTGTTTATTCATCTGCCAACAATACACTTATTCATTTATCAAATACTAATTATGAACCTTTTAACCAATTATGTGCCAAGTACTGTTAGGCATTTCAAAAGTGAGCTATCACTATGAGGTTAAAAATGATAATAGTGTCATTACAGAACTTTTCATGCTCAGATAATGCTTCTAACTAAACTCAATGAAACAGACAAAAAATTTATACTTGCCAAATAAATTTAGAAATTTTAAAACATCAAGAACTTAATAAATTTGAGTCTGAAATCATAGACTTTTCATATATTGAGACTTAATTTTGTTACTTTAAATTATTATTGTAGTATGATTTCAATTTCTATTGGGTATATAAATGCATAAATATATATAAATCAATTCATTAATCAATTTGCTTTTATATATGTTTTACTTATACATTATATATAAACATTTAATATATTTATATAAATATTGATATCATATAAAGTATATATAATACATATATTTAATGCATATACATAAATAATACTTGTATATATAATATATACTTATATATGTATTATAATACAGATATATAATTATATACTTATGTAATACATATATACACACATATATACTTATATATGTATTATATATATTTATATATGTATTGTTAAATATATGTATTATATATACATTATATATATAGAAAGAGAGAGAGATAGATATAGATATATTAAATCTCTAGAGTCAGAAACATGACAAGGTGATTTCCAGCCCAAGATAAAAAAAATAATGCTGGCAAATTGGGCATTCTCTGAAGGATATTCAAACAGATTTTGACTAGAATCGTTTTCAATTTTCGTACTGTCTAGTTGCTGATACGAAATATATATTTATTATATAAAGTGTACCTACGGCAGTTAAATTCAGATAGTGTTGTCTAACAATTTGTATTGGCTCTCTCCCAAGGCTTTTGATTTGCCATGTATGAGAATAAATGAGAACCATATGAAAGTCAATAAGTTCTTGATAGTACATGACATTCTGTGTTCTCTCATCCTTGATTTTAGCAAACATTCCAAGGTTTTGGCTTCCATCATTGAGGATGATAGACTTCAAAAATGTCAGGGTTTTTCTGGCTTCAGATAACAATCCCAAACTTAACACACTTCCATAAATCATTGGTGTGGAAATCTGTCAGATAATAGCACAAGAATACTACTTTTTCCTTGTGGTATTTGGTGTTTCCAAATTAAATTATTTGTTGAATGTTCAAGGGAGCATATTTGCTTGAAGAGTTCTGCATATGTCAGACAAATCTCATGCTGTAATGGAGTTCACAGGAATAAGATCAAGGGTAACTGCCTATTCCTTCCTCTATAATGGTACTTAAGAACGAAAAGATTCTGCAGAAATGTATTTCCACTAGCAGTTACTGAAATATCATGCACATTGATAAGTGACACAATGAAAACTAAAGATATTAATTCTAGTGAGCATTTCTAATTATCCGTCAGATTTTATCTTCAGTTGTCATATTATACAAACATCTATTGTGTGTGATTCAGAACAAGGGTTCTGGAATTGATTTGACTTTGGTTTTTCCACTTACTAACTGCATGACCTTCTGTGATTATTAACCACACTAAACCTCAGCCTATATAGTGAATCACAATATTCTTTTTCATATAAAAATTAATGAGGAAATTAAATGAAATATATATATATTAAGGATATATATTGTATATGGTAAATGTTCAGTTGATATCACTTATAATTATTTTGAACAGATAAATACAAAGTTTATATGTGTGTATACATATATATGCAATAGGCAGCATAAAGCAGATTTTTACATTTTTCTTTGCTGTTATAATTACTTCTGGCACTTTTAATTTTAATTTAAGTAGAAAATTAGTTTTCCTCAAAGAAAAAAAAAGTTAGAGTTTACACAGCAGGAAAATGTGTCTCAACTGTGATCACAATTTGTAACTGGATTTTTCCAGAGAACTTAGGACTAGAACTTCTACAAATCTCCAAAATCTTCATTTTATGTTGTATTTAACTCTACCACTTATTGCCCCAAATTGTATCTATATCCTCTGGGTTAATAGACTGTGCATCCCAGAGGCCCCATAAGAAGGATAGTTTTTAGTAGGCATGTTGACGTTATTTGTACATAGTAAGAGAATAGAAAGGATCAGAAGAGTTTTGGCATTTACCTTGTTAAATTTTTATAGCTAAGCTCTGGTTCAAGAGTCTACTTAAACAACTTAACTACACTAAGAAAAATGAGAGCATTGAGACCAATGAAATGAGTCCACAAAATTCTATGAAAATGAACCAGTTGTAGCAAAGATCAGCCTAGTCAATGATCCAAGATCTATAACTAGAGCTGTAACTAGTTTTATTGACCTGAAGGAAATTTACACTTTTTCCTATAGGGAGAAAATCTGGGACACTACTCTTTATCATATTATCAAACAATATTTTTAGTACATTAGCTCAACTCAAAAATTTTTGTGTGCTTATTATATATCAGACACATTGCAGTGAGTAGTGGGACCACAGTAGCTTACAGGGCACAGTTACGATCAAGGTGCCCTCATCTTGGTGTAGAGATTGTGTATAAGGAAGAGGCCATTTCTGGGCCAGTAGGTAGCATGGTGGTTAAGGTGTTGGACTCCCACATGGATGAATGCAGTTCACATTCTGGACCAGGTGGCTTGAAACTCATGCTGGGTGTGTGTGCCTGCATGCCTAAAATCCCAAGAGAAGAATACAGGAGAAGAGATTGTGACATGGTCATGTTCCCTTGGGATGATTTCTCACCTTCCCTCTCTTTGTCTCTGTTTGTCTGTCTGTCTTTCTCTGGCAAGCACATGTGGCCTAGAGGAAAAACCTATAAAAAAATCTTTTTAAAAAATGAGAATAGGCAACTTCAGTATAAGATGATAAATGTTGTGTCAAGATTAAGCACAGGATTTTATTGCTGCACAGCCTAACCCAGTGCTGGAAAGATAAGGAGACCAGAATGGCTAAGTGAGTCTAGACAGAAGAATAGAAAGGTCAAAGGCTCTGATGTATAAAAGAAAAAAGAAGTGACATATTCAGAGAAAAACAAGTGATTTAGTACCATTGTTTTATACAGTATGAGGAGAAAGTGGACAAACTGGAGAGGAGCCAAATTTTATTCAAGAAAGGTCTCATAAAGCAGTGAAGGTACTTAATGAGAATAGGACAGTGTGGAATGGGGGAAGTGAAGAGAAGAGGATAGAGAAAGATAGCAAGTTAATAGAGAGGCAGGACGTTAGTGAGAAACAGGTATGGCTTATTAACTGTTGATGTTGACATGTATAGTATTCTCAACTGGATTAGTCTGAGAAGTATTTCATGATGGGCAAAGTATTTTTACAAGCAAAATGAGAAATAGCGATTGACTGTTTTAAAAAATAATTAGAATATTAATAATAATGATTGGGGAAAACATAGAAAAGATATTGAATGTTGAAGTAGGGAGATTAATGTCTCTCTACTGACTGACATGCATGGCATTCCCTTTTGAAAAAGCAATGTAATACACTGTAAAGTTATATGTAATCCAATGTAATATAAAGAAGATTATGATGATAATAAAAAAAGAAAAAAGAAAAATAAAAAAAAGAAAGGTCTCATGTGCCAACACATGAATATTCTGCATTCTAGAATAAGAAGTTTGCAGCATCTAAGTTCAAGCCATGGATATGTTTTTGGTATTATTAGATGAGCTATTATATTTTAAATACATAGAATATTTTTACAAAAATTCTCAGATTAGTAACTCTCTTGAAAAATTGCACTTGATTAGTGTTGCCTTGTATCTGAGAAGTTGCTCTTAGAGCAAGAAAATGTGCTTTCCTGAGTCACTACACTCTTCACTTGTTTCACTCATTTATATGACTTGCCAGGCCCCTGAAGCATTTGAGTTTGCAAGCCTTGTGGGGAGCAACTCAAAATTAAATTTGGTGTAATATTAGTCTGGCTATATATTGAAGAATGTGTCTAAGATACTGGGACTGAATGCAAGAGCATTACTGTGGAGATTCCTTCAGTAATCCTGACAAGTACTACCTCTGCTATGCTATGGTAGGCCATGGAAGAAGAAAGGGATAGAAGTGAGCATTCCTGAGGTGATGTCATAGCTTGGGTGATGCCTTAGGCACTGGAAAGAAGGTAGGGAGAAGAGGAAAGGATGACATTTCAGTCTTCAGTTTAGTCTCCATTAGAATTGTCACAGTTTAGGATTTGCAAGAAACAGGAAAAAAAAAGAATTAGATTTACAAAACATTTGGTGACAGAAATGCCTGTGAAGGATTGGAACAGGAAGTAGGAGAAAGCCTAGAAAGAGCCCATATTATAAATGTAAGGAAAGAAGTGTTGTGGCAGGGATTGCTATATAATTTCCAAAAACTTTTATTTTCTATATATATACAGGAAAGTTGTTAGACTCCGGCCACTCCTCCCTTAATAACTTACCTGTTTAAGGATAACTCAGAATTGCAACCAGTTCTCTAGTGAAAGGAATTCATTTCCTCAGTCTGTGTGAGGGAGTTTCAAGAATCCCCTTTCTCTTTGTCTCATTCCTGCATTCAGTTAGCCTTCACTACACTATTGTGTTCACAGTCACACAGGACCACATATTTTGCTTATAGTCATCAAGTTGGTGTTTCCTTAGATGTTTTCATTATTTGGTATAAATAATAACAATTAGACAAGATTTATTGCAGTGTGCCTTTTCGCTTTCTGGTGCATCTAATGTGTACTCCTTGTATGAATAGAATGACATCATTCTAGTGTGGTGTCATGTGATATATATTGACAAATACATACCCAGTGGCCCCATGAGACACCACAAGACATCAACATTTAAGCTTCCAACTTATTGACCAAGTATTAGGATCGAAGCTTGTTCTTTAATGAAGGAGTGCCTATACTTTCTTCACATTCTCTTGCACTTACACACACAGCGTGATAGTGTTATAGTCAATGGAACTAGATAAGTGAAATGTGCCACTTACAGAAGAACTCATAAAATCCACACAAGACAATCCTCCTTTCACTTGGAAGACAGGAAGCAAAAGATTCTAAGACCTCACGTACTACAACACAGAACAACTGTAGGCTCCAAATTACTGCAAACAAGGCCACCTGGCAAACACCTGCTTTCGATTATTCTGTGTTTAAAATATTAAATGTTAAATATTTTAAGCTAATGATATTTGGGAACTTAACTTATATAGCAGCCAGTATTAACCTAATAAAGGCATTCTAAAATGTAGATATGTCTATATATGTCTATATGTGCCATAAATAAAGATATACAACGTAGATCTTCACTTACTATCAAAGACATCTTCACGTATATTGTTTACTCTTGAATTATTTTTTAGTAACTCAGATTCATATTTTCCATGCATATTAACTTATTGATATTTGGCCAGCAGTATAAATCTAGCAAATTTTTTTTTATAATTTTTTTTTTGAGAGATTTTCACTGTAGGGCGCATGCGCTCACCAGACAGACAGAGAGAGACATAGAGACAGAAAGCGAGAAATCACCCCCCAGGGGGGATGGTCACGCCGCAATCCCTTCTCCTCCATTCTCCTCTCGGGATCTTGGGCACGCATGCACACGTGCCCGGCGTGAGTTTTAAGCCACCGGGTCTGGGACACGAACCGCGGTCGACTACGTGGGAGTCCAGCGACATAGCCATTACGCTAACTGCTGGTTCCCAAATCTAGCAAATTTATGAAGTGAAACTGACTTCTCATTATCCCCTAATGGGGCATCGTTTTCAAAACTTTTGGGCTCTATATTTTATGTTTTGCCTTGATTCTTACCTTTAAAAAAATTCTCATGTCAAATTGGTAAATTCTGACAGCTTTCCTTTCTTTGTCTTTGTATGCCTTCCATTATTCATATAATAGTATGGTCATTTTTAAGTAAATGTATATCTTCATGCCTAGAACACCTAGATAAATTTCTACTTATGTTATAGTTTTCCCCAAGCTACTTTCGGAAATAGTCACTGTTATTGTCCCCAAAACATTGGGAAATTAAGGTAACAATGATATAATGAAAGTAACACTGGGAGTAAGATTGCAGTCTGAAATATCTCTTTATCTATTATTATATATTAGGGAGACCTTATGAGAGTGACTGGGATAATCTGAGCCTACAGAGCCCCCTGTGTAAAATGGGTATTAGGTGAGCTATTCCCACAGAGCAGTGACTAAACCCTCTTTGTAGGGATCTGGATCCCACTTGGCCAACCACAGTTCAAGTCCCAGTTCTGGAGGTTTAATAGACACACTGGGCCCACTTGTGTGCCTGCCTTAAATCCTAATTGCTGGGACCCACTCCAAAAAATGCAGTTTTTTTGAGTGTGGAAGAGTGGTGGATTAGAAATAAACATAAAAATAAACACATAAAGACATACAAGTGTAGAAAAGTGAGGAGCTGGTGGGCCTGACTTCTCTGATAAAGATAGACATGACCCTGAACTGGTCCCAGGTTTATCATTTCATAGAGCAGAAAGTGGGAGAAGAGGAAATGGAATGGAAAACCAATTATTCTAGGATGTGAATCAGCTGAAGATGAGAAGATAATTGGCACTATGTAGTTCCTCTGATCTTTTGAGGCCAATATTGATTGAACACGTGATCTTTTTTCAACTGATACTGCTCTGCAGTTTTGATAACAGACAGTTAGCATATTCACATGTAAATTGTTTTCATTTAATGCAAATAAAGCTCACAAAATCACCTTTCTAAATGTGTCTAAAGGTCACCATGTTTCCTCAGATAGGCCACTCTCCACAATTTATGAGATGGAGAAATGGAGGAAAGGGATTGTGGCATGAAAATCCCCTATTTAGAGTGCTTTCTCTCTCTTTCACTGTATCTCTGGTGAGCACACACATCCTCTGACAATTTAAATAAATAAAAACAGTAAGTAATATCTATTCATAGAATTGTTCCAAGATAGTTAAAGAAATAGCTTGTAAATGGTGACGGCAAAACACCTTTCTCCTAGAAGTTCTTAAGACATAGTAACTGAACGAATAGTCTATATTCTTTTATATCTCTTCCTTCTTTACTTAGCTCATCTCCTACTTACAGTTATTCTCTAGTCCATTAAACATGATCAAATGTTATTTGTCCTTCAAGGAAACTCTAATCTGAACTGTTTTGTGCCTCTCCCTAATCCATTTCATTTCTATGGTAATCTTGATGACTTTTTTTTTTTTTTTTTTTTTTTTTTTTTTGCTGGAGGTCACATGCACTCCCCAGAGAGAAAGAGTAGGAGAAAAAATACTCCATAAGGCATGGTCACACTGAAATTCCTTCTTTTCTATCTCTCCCTCATTTTGGGAATTCTGAGCATGTATGCACATGTTTCTGAAGCCACTGGGCTAGGTTGCATTAACCACCAAGCTGCAAGGAACTGATCTGATCAGCTGTCTTATTTTGCATGTACTTTATATCAACTTGTTTGGTTTTCATGTGTAACAATTTTCTTTAAGTAGACCACAAATGACAGGGGACGCACCTTATACAAAATATCAGGTGTGTTCTATTGTGTGGTTTGTAGTTGCAGTTGTTTGTTCTTCACTTTTATTTGTTCTGTTTGGCCTATACGGAATCTCTTCCTTCTTTGTTTCATAAAAAATATTCTGACATAATTCACTGTGACACATCTAATCCTTGTAGAGTGCCCTTCCATATGACCCCACCCACTAATCTCCAAGTGTATACACTTGTTTTTTTTTTTTTTTTTTTTTTTTTTTGCTGGAGGTCACATGCACTCCCCAGAGAGAAAGAGTAGGAGAAAAAATACTCCATAAGGCATGGTCACACTGAAATTCCTTCTTTTCTATCTCTCCCTCATTTTGGGAATTCTGAGCATGTATGCACATGTTTCTGAAGCCACTGGGCTAGGTTGCATTAACCACCAAGCTGCAAGGAACTGATCTGATCAGCTGTCTTATTTTGCATGTACTTTATATCAACTTGTTTGGTTTTCATGTGTAACAATTTTCTTTAAGTAGACCACAAATGACAGGGGACGCACCTTATACAAAATATCAGGTGTGTTCTATTGTGTGGTTTGTAGTTGCAGTTGTTTGTTCTTCACTTTTATTTGTTCTGTTTGGCCTATACGGAATCTCTTCCTTCTTTGTTTCATAAAAAATATTCTGACATAATTCACTGTGACACATCTAATCCTTGTAGAGTGCCCTTCCATATGACCCCACCCACTAATCTCCAAGTGTATGTACAGAATTGAGTACTGGTCAATCTGAGTTTTGAATTTCCTGACCAAGAGTACTAGGACTGGTGACCCAAGAAAGCTCTCATGGTTTTTACTGGAACAATGGAGTTAATTATTTTCACAAGAATTTCCATGTAGAATTGTATTAGTCAGAGCATCATTTTTCTACCTTATGAAAATATATTGTCTACAAAATAACAAACTTAGAAGAAAAACAGGGTAAATGGTAGAAACCTAACCCAGAAGACATTTCTTGAACTCCTGGTTCCACCTTTGCCTGATTTCTCAGTTAAGGAGTTTACAGACTTTTCAATCATATGAGCTATTTTTTTTTTTTTTCAAATTTTGCCAGAAGGCCTGTGTACTCACCAAAGAGAGAGACATAGAAAGAAGGAGATCAAGAAAGTACCCCATGTGTATGATCACACAGTAATAGCTTCGCTACCCTCTCTCCCTTCTTTCAGGACCTTGTGCACACATGCAAATGGTCCTGCTGTATTTCTTTATTAGCTAGGCTCAGGATTCAAACCATAAAACAACAAGTTGGCCTACAATTTTCTTCTTGTATTAAACTAACTTATTTGGTTTTTATTACTTATAATCTACTGAGAACTGCCTGATACAGTTGTATTCATTAACTATGAGAACAGTTAGCTGTTTTGTGTTTTTTTTCCTTATAGTAATAAAATATGTACCAAAAGAAAAAAATGTGGATTATATAAGATGGATCCCTCCTCACTAATTGAGGAAAAAGAGATAGAAGCACAGTTTTCATGACTTATATAAATTTCACTATTTTTCTATTTAAATAAAACAATGTTTTATATTGTTAAAAAAGCTTCAAAGACCACTTCTGTATTCCAATCTGTAAAAATATTTTCATTATGTTTATTATAAAAATATAAATGTTTCCACTACAAATCATTTTACATTAGTAAGAGGCCATCTACACTGCACAACATAAACTAGATGAGTCATGTTTTTAAAAGACAAATTTAGAGTAAACGCATCTCGTCAGTCATATCACATTTATACGTGGCTTAATTGATACTTAGCACAGCATAAACTGAGTGAGTTACCAGAAATAAATAATATATGCAAATCAAATTTAAGATACAAAACTGATAATATGGTACATAAACATTGTGAAGGAATTGTGGTTTCATATTATTTGAAGTCAATGCTGTTCCTGTAAAAAGAGATGGCCATAAGCACTCTAGTACCTCTACTTGACAGTTAAGAATAGTACACTTATGTTTACATATGTACAGGGTAAGAACTGTGTAAAGCAAATTTATAAGATCTCAAGTAGAAAAACACTGAAAAATGAGGAGCAATATACTGTGTATACAACCTCTATTTTCAAACAGAAACCACAGCCAAAATAATTTGAAATGTCAATAGATTCCACATTACCCAACTTCAATTAGCTTCTGAAAAGCACTTACTTTGTAGAGTATGATCAGAATTGTGTCTGAAAAAGTAAATGCAAGTCTGGAAAACAATTAGTTTTAGGCCATATTCAGGTCTCATTCTAAAATTCCAAAACACAAAATACTTGATTAAAAAATACCTGTAGTAGCAGGCTTAAGTTAAATTTGTGATTAATCTTTTGAAAAAGTTCATGCTCTTGTATATCCAATACAGTATTCTGGTAGCTTGATTTGACTATAAGGAATATTGCCAACATTATAGGAACAATCTCTTACCTGGAAGAACACAATCTAAGCTTTATTGCACTAAATCTACAACAGATTAGCACATGTGAATTTTCTGGAATTTTCAGTTTTATTTCAATAGTGCTTTATTTTGCATAAGAACATAAAGATTGCAGCATTGTTTTATCCATTCTACTCTTATGACATATGCATTTCTCATACCCATTAGCATTAGAAAGAGTATAGACAGAGCTAATATGTTGCTTCAGGATGTTTTAATAGCTAAATTTCCACCATCCTTTCAAATAATACTGAGCAAGCTCATATTAGGCCTTTAAGTAAGAGTAAATTTAAATGCCTTCAATGAGAGATCTTTTGATTGCCTGTATATTTTGTGGTATTTGCTACGAGACCAGCTATTCCACAAATGATGTGTTGAATAACCTTAAGGAAGTTGGATTCACCTAAGTTATTATATACCAAAACCACAACAGGTATATCGAAATGGAAGACTCTTAAAGATAATACCTAGTACTGATGATTGCAATGTTTAAGTAATTGACCTAAACCCCTGTGATATAGATGGGTAATTTAGTTATCATCATTCCCTATAAAGAGCTCAGCAAGGTTAAGCAAAGTTAAGTGAACAAGTGATGTTTTTACTCATGCATTGGCCTATAGATTGTATTGCCAATTAATGCAGCTACCTAAATAGGGTTCCAATTCTTTCCAGTGTAGCTATTCTCAGGAGTTTTAATATGGCTCCTTCGCCCTGAAGGGAGATGATGGTCTCAAAGCACCAAAGCAGGAAAGGTATGTCATGTAGTTGAAAATCCATTACATACAAGCCAGTATATTACACTAAATTAACATAGAGTTTATAATAAATGGAGAGACAAAAATGAATGGGATAATTCAGACCGTGATAGACTTTTTAGTATATGACAAGAAAAAGATTTAATTTAAAAAAAAATACTAAGTGGATGGTTCAAAAATTCTAGAAAGAAACCTATCATTCTTTGTGTCTTTTTAAACATGTTTCCTACTGCTGACAATTTGAGAGAGCATTTGGCACTTGGCTGTAGCAAATCCAAATGAAATCATCAAAGCATAAATATAAAACAATAAAAAAATTCAAAAGAAAATAAATACGTACTTTTTTTTCAAAAATTAAAGACTTTTTTTACATGACATACTTAAGGAAGCTAACAAGGAAAAAATGTATAGTACTTAAAACAACTACAAACTTTATGTCTATATGCTTTAAACAGATAAAAGAGAATAATACAATGATAAGGTAGTAAATATGGCCAGATAGCTTGAGGTATAAATTCCTCTATTTTTCTTGCTTTTAAAGAAACAAAATACCTGTAACAGATTTCTTCTGTGTATAAAAATATCCCAAGTCTTTTCATTTGTGGCTATTCATAAATACTGCCACTATGTCCTTTTTGTTATTTCATCTACTTTTTTTAATAGTCAGTTTCAGATCAATGGCTCTAGGCTAGTTCTTTGTCACTTTGCACTGAAGAGGTTTAATTTAATCAATCAACTAGTATTAAAATCAACTACAAACCAAAATACACCCACCCATCCATCCACTAAATAATAGAAGAAAAAAGAGTTTTTCAATTCCATTTTTAAGGCATTTGTACTCATATCTGAGTGTCTTATAGGACTTGAAACTTCCAGCAATATCTCCAGCACTATTGTCTGTCTACAGAAGGATGCTACATTTTCCACAGCCACCACTTCCTTCCAGAAGTTGTACTTTACACTGGAACTGGACCATTCTTGGATTGTGTTTCTAGAGCTTTAATGCTACTAATGATCTTCTTCTGTGGCCCAACCACGGTGACACCAACCTTTTTCATGTCACTGTGAAAACAGAGAAAGAGACATAATCCTATGAAAATCATGGTTTTGGAGAGATAGTATATAAATAGGAGGTATTTACCTAGCAAAACTTGCACATCATATATTCCACTATTTTGTACTCGATATTGTATCATCCATGTGTTAGGTCCTCTATACAACCTCTATTTTAGGGAGAAATATAGATTACATAATGAGTTGCATGAGTTTCATAGTGTCTCCTCAAAATTTCTCTCCATCTAGAACCTCACAATGTAACTTCATTTGGAAGTAGGGAATTTGCAGATGTAATTATGACGGCAATGAAGATGATATCATACTGTATTATGGTGGGCTCTAAAGTCAATGAGAATGTTCTTTCTAAGGGTCAGATAAGGACAAAGAGAGGAGGGCTATGTAAAGGTAGAGGACAAAATTGGAGCTATATTGCACAAGGCCAGGAGCACCAGGATCCATCAGAAGCTAGAAAATGTGAGGAAGGATGTATGTCCAGAGACTCCAGAGCAAGTCTGGCACCGCTGATGTCCTGACCTCAGAGTTCTCGCCTCCACAAACGAGAGAAAATAAACTGTTGTTAAAGTGAATAAGTTTGTGGTAATTTGCTATGAGATTCTTTGGAAAGTAATACAAATGGTCCCACCTTCATTATGGGACTTCTATGCTCCTTCCTTGAATCTAGGCCAGCTCAGGGACTATTTTGACTAATAGAATATATTAGAAATGACATTGTATTAGATCTGCATTCAGATCTTAAGAATGTGCCAGATTCTATTTGTTTTTTAAAATTTATTTAAAAAAAACATTATTTATTTATTTCTTCCACAAGAGAAAGACAAGTACCCCGCGGGTTCCTATGCCTTGATTGACTCCCAGTCAGCCTGGATTGAATTCAGAGACACATGTACACATGCTCAGTGTGACTTATGAGGTCCTGGGCTATGACGCAAACTCAAGACCTTTCCCAGGTAGGCCCAGCTGCTTTATTATTGTGTCACTGCCAGCCCTCAGGTTTGACTTCTCATCTCTTGAGACATCCTCTTTGGGGCTCCAGAGCTACCACGTAAGATGTTTCACTACCCCCTGATGATGGCACTGGAGAGGCCATGTGCAAACACTATGGTCTACAATCCCAGTTGAGACCAGCTGTGCAGCCACCCGCTCCAAAGCAGACTTCTGAATGAAAACATCTCCAGTCTTCCTGATCAGGTCAGCCCATCTCTCAGCTGAATACTTCAATCCTCACACACACCAGAACATAAAGAATCACTCCCCTGAGCTCTGCTAAGATTCATAACCTAAAACACAGTGACATATAATAAACTGTTTTTATTTTAGCTTTTATGTTTTGGAGCAGTTTGTTGAAAGGCTACAGATAAGTGACATGGTATCGTTAAAGAATAAAGTTATTTCAAAGTAGAAAAAAGTAAATTCTATACTTACTAAATATAAAACAGCCTAAACTCAGAAATGATGCATTAAAATTATAATTATAAGAATATAAGAAAATTCTGGGACCAGGGCATGGCATAATTGTTACATTGCTGGACTCCCACATAGTGGACCGTGGCTCGAATCCTGGACTCAGTAGCTTAACACAAGCGGGGCACGTGTACGTGTGTGCCCAAAACTCCAAGAAGGGAAGGGATTGTAGTGTGGCCATCCCCCCCAGGGTGTGACTTCTCACTTTCTGCCTCTCTTTCTCTCTCTGTCTCTCCAGTGAGCACATGTGACCCAGAGCAAAAAAAAAAAAAAAAACTCTCTCAAAAAAAAGAATATAAGAAATATTTAGAAACACACAATAATTTATTTGAATATATATAAATTATTAATTATATATGATTATATATTTTATTTAAAATAATTAGTTAAGGACTCATTCAGGTCTTACATGAATATCCTTCTCTACAGAAAACATTCCTGACATTCTTACATAATATTATGAAACCTCTCTGATTTGGTATCTCCACTTCCTATTTTATTATTTGTCCAAAACATTCCTTACTCTCCACAATAGCATTTCACTTTTCTTCCTGATTATTTTCTCTCTTTGTCTTATTCTCACAAGAATGTGAGTTTTTTGTGAATAGGGATTCTTATTTATCTTGTATTTTAATTATCAACACTACCCTAAACAATAACTGTCATTTATTAGGGGCTAAATATATATCTACTAAAGAAAGATATACAAAAATATATTTTTCAAGCAAAGTTGACTAGGGAGTTTAAATACCATTTAGCTAGGAGAGCTAGGTAAATTAAGAATAATAAGAAGCAGAAATACCTGTGTGAATACACAAGACACACACATACAAACACACATTCACATAGGAGTTCCTTTATATTGAACACAAAGAAAATAAAAATGGAAAGTTTCACTATATAGATATCAACTAATCAATTTCTTAAAAAGCGGATCCCTTGTGGCCAGCAGGTAATGTGGTGGTTAAGGTGCTAGATCCCACGTGGCCAACTCTGCAGAAGTTCCAGAAGTCCCAGAACCAGCAGTTTGAAAAGCATGCCAGGCACATGTGCTTGTGTGTCCCAAATCCCAGGAGAATAGAGGGGAAGAAACTGTGGCATGGCCATCTGCCCTGCAGGGTGATTTCATACTTTCATTCCCTCTCTGTCTCTTTCTGGTGAGTACATATGCCCTATAGCAAAAAAAAAAAAAAAAAAAAAATAATGTAAGTAGGGACTAGCAGTTAGCATAATGGTTATGTTGCTGGACTCCCACGTAGTCGACCGTGGTTCGCGTCCTGGACCTAGTGGTTTAAAAGTTAAGTCGGGCATGTATGCGTGCATGCCCAAAATCCCTAGAGGAGAATGGAGGAGAAGGGATTGTGGCGTGGCCATCCCCCCTGGGGGGTGATATCTCGCTTTCTGTCTCTCTGTCCTCTCTCTGTCTGTCTGGCCAGCTCATGCGCCCTATAGCAAAAAAAACCTCTCAAAAACAAAAAAATAAATAAACAAAAAACAAGCAAAAAAACGTAAGCAGCCAATAGGTAATCATTTAAGGATCAATGCACATCTATTTCAAACACCAGTTGCATGAAATTAAGGAAGAGTGTTCTGTAATGCTGGAACCGTGCAGTTAACACAAGCTGAGTATGAAAGAACTGCCCCTCGTGCCTAGAGCAAGGACTCGGCTGAGGAGAACTGTGTGCAAGGTCAACAGTTTTACGAGTTCTGGACCTCACCT
>NW_006159439.1:1402280-1406482 GCF_000334495.1 Tupaia belangeri chinensis | reverse complement strand
TGTAGAGAGTCCCAAGTACACTGTAACCTTTAGCTACTCACAAGACCACATTCCTTTCCTATGTAGACTCACCCTCTTAGCTGTAGACTACCCCAGAGATAACATAAGTATTTCACTTTAGTATATACTAACTTTGTCTTTATTAAACCAGACAGAATTTATTTCTAGGCTCTTGTAATTACTGCCACCCTAGCCTGAAGCTGAAGTTCTCAAAAGCTGACCCGAGGCTCAAAATTCTCAAGCCAATCTGGGACTAAAGTAATCAAGCTGGTCTGGGACTGAAAATTCCTGGAAACCCTCTCATCCAAAGACCCTCCCTGGTAATCAAGATCTGAGAAGAAGATGCACCCAAAAAATGGACTACCTCGTTCTAAAAATAATGACTGTTTATACCTAAACAAAACAGACGTCGTCATGTTTTATGATTATTGTTCCTATACTTTGAATGCCTTAACTTTTAGAGCAAAATGTTTCACTTACTTCCCCTCACCCATCCCACTGCTGTAAAACTCCTTCTATAATAAATACGCATGACTTCTGGCCATCAGGGCTGCAGTCTGGAGTTTACTCTGGCTGTAGCCGGCTAAGAACATGCTAAGGGCATGAGGTCTTAGTCTGATTCCTGTTCACCCGCGTCGCCTCCCTGTGCACCCACCCCGGCTGGGGTACGGCTCCCGGCACTGTAATGTATTGAGAATGATGAGAATGAAATCTCTGGTTCATTCTCTTGTAGGTTCCCTCCCTGTGCCACTCAAAGAGCTCATACATTTTCTACTAACAGCTTATGTTATCTTGGTGCATAAGTAATTGCTACTTTGTGTTGTTGAAATTTACCATTTAATATTGGATACATTTTTAAATAAATGTGGTTAGGTTACATCTCATCTTAATGTGCAAGTCTCACTTCATGCTTTTTTGCTAATGACTTATTATTTTTTATTTTATATGTATTTTAGACTATGGAAATGATCTTAGACAAAAAGCAAATTTGAGTGATTTTCTTATTCGAGTTTGAAATGGTTCTTAATGCAGCAGAGACAACTCGAAACATCAACGCATTGTCCCAGGAACTCCTAAAGAACATGCAACACAGGGTGGCTAGATATTTTGCAAAGGAGATGAGAACCTTAATGATGAGGAGTGTAGTGGCTGGTCACCAAAAATTGACAATGACCAATTGAGATCAATCATCAAAGCAGATCCTCTTACAACTACAGGAAAAGAACTCAGAGTCGACCATTCTACAGAAATTTGGCATTATCGTCTCTTATTCTATGCAACAGTGAACCATTTTTCAGGGTTTTTTTGTTGTTGGAGAGGTTTTTTTTGTTTGTTTGTTTTTTTGCTATAGTGCGCGTGTGCTTGCCAGAAAGACAGAGAGAGACAGAGAGACAGAAAGCGAGAAATCACCCCCTAGGGGGTATGGACACACAGCAATACCTTCTACTCCATTCTCCTCTTGAGATCTTGGGCATGCATGCACATGCACCCAGTGTGAGTTGAAGCCACTGGGACCAGGACTCAAACCGTAGTCAAATACTTGGGAGTTCAGCGACATAGCCATTATGCTAACTGCTGGTCCTTCAATCAGGTTTTAATGTGTGATGAAAAGTAGATTTTATACAACCAGCGATCACCAGCTCAGTGGTTAGACTCAGAAGAAGCTATAAAGCACTTCCCAAAGCCAAATTTGTGTCATAAAAAGGTTGTGGTTGGGACCAGCAGATAGTGTAATGGTTACATCACTGGACTCACACATAGATGACCTCAGTTCAAGTCCTGGACCCGGTAACTTAAAACTCATACCAGGTGTGCGTGAATCCCAAGAGGAGAATGGAGAAGAAGGGATGGTTGCATGGCCATACCCCGAGATGGTGAATTCTTGCTTTCAGTGTCTCTGTCACTCCAGAGAGCACATGTGCCCATAGCAAAAATCTCTCTCTCTCTTAAAAAAAAAAAAAAAGGAGAGAGAGAGAAAAAAAAAGGTCATGTCACTATTAAAAGGGGTCTGATCCACCACAGTTTTCTGAATCTCAGTGCAGTCATTACATCTGAGAAGTTTGCTCCACAAATTGATGAGATACACCCAAAACTGCAACACTTGCATCTGACATTGGTCAATAGGAAGGACCCAACTCTCCATGACAATGCCTGATAACCAATATGTCAAAAGTTGAATGAACTTGGCTATGAAGTTTTGCCTCATCTACTGTAGTCCCCTGACTGCTCACCAACCAATTACCACTTCTTCAACTATCTCAGCAACTTGTAAGGAAAACCTTTGTCACAACCAGCAGGGTTCCGAAGATGCTTCCCTAGAATTTGTCAAATCCTGAAGCATGGAATAAACAAACTTATTGCTCACTGGCAACAACATGTAGATTGTAATGGTTCCTATTTTGATTAATAAAGATGTATTTGAAACTAATTATAATGATTTAAAATCTATGGTCCAAAACCACAATTGCTTTTGTATCAACCTAGTATCTTGCTTAATGTCCTCTCTGATCACATTTCTAGCTACCCTTCTCTCTCTGTCTTTCTTTCATGAGAGTCAGTGCAAAGAAAGATAGGCACCCTCGGCAAGGTCTCTGGCTGCCCTCCTTCCAGACTTCTCAGCTAGCCAGGATCACAGTACATATATTGCTGGTGTGCACATGTAAATCAGAAACCCACACCAACCTTCCCTATGGCACCAGCGTCACAGCCTCTGTGCTGCCATTCTACTGTGGCTGGCCTTCATGCCTTCTCCTTACAGTTAAGGTACATGGTAAGGGATGATAATAAAAGACTTGCCTTCTTCATGTAACTACATAAGTAACACCTTCGTTGAAAGTAACATATACTATTTCAATTTATCCCAGCTTTTGAGACTGTGTGTTAAGGTATTTTAATTGTTTATATGCCACATATGTTCTTTAAAATGAGCAACTAACATTTCCCATTCATCCCCAGACTATAACAAAGTCTGGTTATTACTCTTTTTATATTTCTTCTTTCATCTTTCTTTCTCATTCTACACCACATACTTTTATGAATCACTCAATTTTTCTTTTTCTCTTTCTTTCTTTCTTTTTTTTTTTTTTTAATTTGCTATTAGACCTGTGTTTTCACTGGAGAGAGAAAGGAAAAATGAGAAAGTACCCCTCAGTAGGGACGGCCATGCCACAATCCCTTCTTCTCTATTCACCTTTCAGGATTTTTGGGGCACACATGAACAAACACCTGGCATATTTCTCAAACCACTGGTTCTGGGACTTAAATTGTGCAGTTGGCCATCTGGAATCCAGCTGCCTAACCACCATGCCACTAGATAACCATTGCTGATTTTTTTTTGTCTCTAACTTTTACTCTATTTTTATAAATTTAGAAAGTAAAATAATAGCCAAGGAGGACAAAAACATGCTGCAATCTGCTCATTTCCAGTATGATCATTTCCTGAGCGCTTTGAGAAAGGTGATCATGACTAACACAAGTTGTAAGACCTTGATCTCCTCTACTAAATCCCTAGTAAACGGAGTACTCACGTTCACATAGCTGGGGAGAAAAAAAAAATTGGCAGATGCTGAGTATTCATAGACTAAATTCCAACATTTTTAATTACTTCTCTTCAGATGTGTCTCTCAAACATACTCCTCAAGAAATTTTGTACATAACACTGTCTCAGATTCTATATCTGGGAACCAATATCAGCAAACAAATACCTCATTCTGTTCATACTTGATCAAAGGATTATACTGGATTTCAAAAAGGATATTTATCCTATAGTTACCCATTAGCTAAGGTTTTTATATACTTTTACTCTATCTATTCCTACCAAAATAGGGGACCTTCTTGCTTGCTGTCTTCTTTCCACATCCAACATAGTTCTGAATACCGAGCTGCCGTGGTCTTGAATACAACTTCATGTGCTTGTGTCGTTTTGACAAGCCTATTCTGATCCATACAAAAGTTCAAGACTAAAGAGCAGCTCTAGACTGAGACCAGAGGTTAATGTGTTACCTGTTCCTTCAAAGGCAAAGTGACAGGTGATGTCATTTTGAAAATGGCATCCAAGGGTACAGGCAAATGACACATAGCAAATAATCTGCTTAATATTCACTCCGCATACTTAACCTTCTCTCCAGTTTCTATAGTCAATCACTTTGCTCTTTCTATAGTCAATCACTTTGCTCTTTCTATAGTCAATCACTTTGCTCTTT
>NW_006159439.1:1400145-1402002 GCF_000334495.1 Tupaia belangeri chinensis | reverse complement strand
CCCTTTCTCATTTTAGCCTTCCAAATTCCATCTTAGGCTATTAAATAATATTTTAAAAATATGTGTATTGAATAATTTGCATATTTTCTGGGCGTCACTTGAAAAAAAAATATATGACTTGAATAACCCACATGTCAATGAAATCCCTAAGCTAACTGAAATAATTTTTTATTTATTTTACTGTGAAATTTGATTGAGCTTTTCCTATGAATTGATAGACTGTATTTTCAAAAAAAGGATATTTAATATCTGTTTTAGTTCTCTATTCAAAGAAAGAACATTTCTAGAGTTATTTGGTCAAGTGAATCATTTCTGAATTGAGTCTGGATGACACAAAGAAAATAAAAACAGAAAGCAATCAAGATCAAACAAGAAACCCAAGACTACAAAAAGAAGATAGAATATCTAGCTAAATATATTGTAACATTTAAGGTGAAAAATGTTGCCTCCTTCAGTTGACTCAAATTACTTGTATATGAAAGATTACATATAAATTCCCATTGTTACAATGTAAACTAGGAATATGAGGTACACCACACTGTGAAGAATCAAGGAGAAACTATTTTTTTCAAGGAGTTTCAGAGCAATAATGTTAATCCTATATTGCCCCTGAGTTAGGAGGAAGGACAGTAGAAAGAACATTGCAGGGAGTGAAATACAAAGACATTGGAGCCCATCTGGCTCAATGTGAAGGACAAACCTGAAAGACATGATTCTCTCAGGAATAGTCAGCTTTAATCTTGAACATATATTCACAGGTTGTTCAAAGAATCATAATTAAGCAAAAATATGGTTGACACACATACATACTAACTTGGAAATATAACAAATACTGTCATCCCACCTTTTCTCACCTATTTAAAGAAAATAGCTTTCTTACCACATATAAAACTTATAATGACTGACTACATTTAAATTGCAAACTAGCAGTTAATCTTATTAACAGTGCTCTGCTACATCCACTTCAATGCAGTATTTAATTATCTAAAAGCTCTGCGTGTTGATATTTTCCCCAGAATAAACATTTGTATAACATTGTCTTTGAAAATTTGGCTATACTGTGAAAATGCTCAACTTGGTATTTGTTCTTTCCTATGCTTCTATGCTCCAAAGCAGGTGTCTTGTATATTATAACTGCATTTATATTACTAAAATAAGAATTAATAAAAAATATTTAAATATGTGAAGATATTCTGAAATTTTTATCTAGTTAAAATAGCTATCATAGAGGGGTCAGCAGGTGGTGTGGTAGTTAAAGTGCTAGACTCCCACATGTCCAACCATAGTTTGAGTCCTGACCCGGTGTCCTGAAAATCACACCAGGCACATGCGCATGCATGCCCAAATTCCAAGGGAAGAATGGAGGAAAAGGGATTGAAGAGTGACTATCTGTTCTGGAGAAAGATTTCTCATTTTTCCTCCCTCTGTCTCTCTCTGGCAAGTGTACATGTCCTCCAGCAAAATATTAAAAAAAAAAAATTCCATAGAAACTCATAGTATCTTGTAGATAATATAAGAATGTCTACAAACAGAAGTCTGCTCAATAAACAGTATGTTTTGGGCTACTCTCATGGCCTAGTGAGTGTTTAAGGGAGCTAAATCTCACATGATTGACTGCAAAGTTTGAATCCATGCCCCAGTGGCCTGAAAAACACAGGAGGAAGGTGAGTATGCATGCCTAGAATCCCGATAGGTTGGAGAAATGGAGGACAAGGGATTGCAGTGTGACCAGTCCTTAGTGAGGAGTGCTTTTTCCCTTTTTCTTTCTTTGTCTGTCTCTGCCAAGCACACACACTCTCTAGCCAATTAAAAAATAGATAACTAAATAAACACTATGTTCTAATTTAAACAGGAATG
>NW_006159439.1:1389853-1400091 GCF_000334495.1 Tupaia belangeri chinensis | reverse complement strand
ATGGATTAGAATGAGTTTTGTTTTTCTTCTTTTCTGAGAGCAAGTTCTCTCCAGTAATAATAAGCCCTTCCTATAGGTCCTTCTGTAGGTTTATGTGTTTATGACTGGAATGTTACCACATAAATTGTAAGATACTTGTTAGATACTTCTATTAATTACTCTGCACAACATTTTGACATCTAACCTGTTGTTTTCCATAGTGCCTTCATTTAAATGATTGAGAGGATGACAAGGAGAGTCTATATATATTCATCAATATTTAAATATTCAAATACTAATTTGAAAGGATAAGACTTAACAAACTTGAGAAGACTAAAGGGTTTTTGTTACAATAACCTGTATCAAAAATAGAAAATTCTTGGGGACAAGCAGTTAGTGTAATGGCTATGTCGCTGGACTCCCATGTAGTCGACCGCGGTTCATGTCCTGGACCCAGTGGCTTAAACTCATGCCAGGTACGTGTGCGTGCATGCCCAAGATCCCGAGAGGAGAAAGGAGAAGGGATTGCGGCATGGCCATCCCCCCTGGGGGTGATTTCTCTCTTTCTGTCTCTCTGTCTCTCTCTGTCTATCTGGCAAGCACATGTGCCCTATAGCAAAAACCTCTCAGGAAAAAAAGAAAAAAAGAAAAAGAAAACTCTGACACAGAAACAAACCAGTTTCTACCAGGCCATGCCAATTCAGTATTTCTGACAACTTTCAATGTGTCTGTACAGCACAAAACTATTTTTTGGCGTCTCTCTTCCACCTTATCCTCAGGAAAGGGCTCATAGAGTCAAGTTCATCTCACCTGATTTTATATCTTTTGTTTTTACTCTTCTACAAGAGAGAAAATATGGGAGGAGGAAGCAGAGAGAGAAAGAGAGACATTGGCTTTTTTTTTTTTTTGAGACATTTTTGTTACAGGGCACATGTGCATACTAGAGAGATGGAAAAATAGACAGACAGAAAGTAAGGGAACACCACCAGGAGGACGGTCACATTGTAATCTCTTCTCCAACATTCTCCTCTTGGGATCTTGGGCTCACACACACACATGTGCCTGGCTTTATTTTGAAGTCTCCGGGTCCAGGACTTGAACCACAGTCAACTACATGGGAATTCAGCAATGTAACCATTATGCCATCTGTTGGTCCCAAGATTGACATTTTTAACAGGGCCTTATCATTGTGATCCTCTGCCCCAGTCTCTCAGCTAGGTAGGATTACAGGCTCACACTACTACATCCAGCCTGCTTGAGTTGGTCTGGGATTAGAACCCAGGCTTCCAATGCGGCCCCAGTCTCCTGCAGCAGCACCTTACTGACTGCACCACCACAACTGGGCCTCCACTCATTTCTTCTGAACAGAAATGATTAGATATTGCAAACAGATTTTGTAGCTGTTAACCTACAGATGGAACTTAGTCGAGTTCTTTTTATAGAGACTTAGAAAGAGAAGAGTAGAGCCCTGGCCTATTGAATGGTACCATGACTTAGAGTTAAGACTGCCACGTTTAGCTATGTGCATGAGAATGCAGAAAAAGCCTCTGCAGAAAAGAAATAACAATATAATAACATCTAATGTGAAGTAAATTGACTCTTATTCACAGAGAAATAATACAATTTCTAGCTCTTCATTTTCCAGTACCAATTAAGCAGTTTTTACATTATTATTCATCAGTTCACCTGCCTGAATTGAATCGTACCCCCTTTCCTTAAGACACAAGTTTTTTATATCAAAAGATTCCAGTTACAAAACATGCCTATAAAATACAGAATATTATAATTGATTATTATAGACTTTAACACATGAAAGCATAAATTAATACTAATATTAAACTTTTCTATAATTTCATTTTCTAGCATGACATCTTTCACAGAGTAGACACTTGAGAACAGATGATGTTGTCAGCCATTTATTCAGTAGTTGTGAAGACTACTTCTGTTTCCCTATGTACCTAGTTATTCATTCAGTTCTGAACTTTCCAACTTCACAGAGGTTAAGTTTTAGTACAAATAACATAAAGTCATACACACACGTACAAGAAATACAATCATCCTCTGTGACAGCTGCTAATGTTCTAAGTTAGAAACTTAGGGTGGCTCAGTGAGGCAGCAGTAACTCACTGCCCATGCAAAGCTGGCATCACATGGAAGGCCTTGGGCTCAGTTCCCTAGTCAATCTCTACACAGCAGAACACACACCAATGATGCTAGATGACTAGGAAGCCTGGGTAGGGAGGATTGCAACTTGAAACCATGTTGGGGGTATATGTGTGTGTGTGTCTCTCAATCACGCTCATGAAATAAAAAGGAAAAATTTTTATGGTCAGCTGGTGATGTGGTGGTTCAGGCAGCTGGACCCCACATGGCAGGTTGCATGGCTCAAGGCCAGGACTCTGAGACTTGAAAAGTATGCCTGCAGTGTGTGTATGTGTGCTCAAACTTCCTAGAATGGATGAGAAGGGATTGCTGTGTGGCCATCCTCCCTTAACGGGTGATTTCTCTCTCTTTCTCTCTCTCCGTTCTCTCTCTCTCTCAAATATCCCTGTAGCAAACTTAAAAAAATTATAAATAAATGAATGCGTAAGAGAATTAAAAGCGTGGATCTGTGGAGATGGATTCAATGTACGTATCTGTTGATACATCTGAAGGTCACAGTATCAATGAAGACACCTATCCTGGACCCCATTAGGAGGGAGGAAGCCACATAAACACACACCAATCCAGATAGTATGGATCATAAAGTGGCCCAGGGTCACAGTTGAGTGGTCACAGGAGACGGTAAGTACTTCAGAGGTGTAATTAATGCATATACCACATTAATCTAAAACAGAACGTTTAGAATCCTTGATTATTCTTAATCAATAATTTACTTACTCTGTGGAAATCTTGGCTATGGTGTCACAGGAACTGTACTCCACCCCCGTGAAGATTTCCTTGCAGTGTGCTGTCCGGACACCATTAAGCCAGTCGCTTGTTGTACGGAAGGTAGTGATGTCGACATTGCTTTGGTCCAGAAGAAGATTTGATGGCCTGCAAGATAAGAAAGCAGCAAACGGAGAGAAATCACGCATCAGCTTGCTATGTGTCAAAATGTGACTCTAACATCAGTAGGAACTTCCAGACTTCCCATGGCGTTCCTGTTATTTGTGGAAGTTATCTGCCATGAAGGCTTCATCTGTTCAACTTGGCAGTGTGGAGGGACACTACGTGATCATCTTGCTGAGTGCTTTCCTTCCCTATGCACGGCTGCTCTTTAAGTCACTGAAACTTTGCCAGTGAAGGGCACAAATATATCAATACATATTTTCTTATACAGTAATTTTTTTCACCATTAGAAAGATGGTGGTGAGTTTGGCTACAGTTACGGTAGGTACGACACACTGAATAATTTGCTGCTTCGGTGATGGATTCGGTTTCAGTATTAAATACTGTTGACCAGACGTTTGTAGACATACAGGTTCCAGTCTAAAGGATGGTTTGAGCAATCTAGCCTATACTTACCACTGGACATAAAGTCGTCAGAGATTTAAATAATGTCACAAATCATTAAAAATAAAAATTACAAAAGAAATAAAAAAAGTCAATGAGATATAACAAATTAAGTTCTTGCACATTAGACAAAAACAAATGGAGTTCATGTCAGATATAGAGATAGATAGATCAAAATTGTGATTATGATTTATATGGCATGATACAATCAGCATTAAGAGAAGGTAGTATTAAAATTGTTTTATGTAATTATGAGCTTGATCTTAGATCTTTGACTGTCTGCACAACCTTGTGAAACACAGGTACAGAAGAGACATGAAGGAAATGAAAAGACTGCATCCCCGAGAGCCAAAAGCAGCCTGTTAGTGAACTTCTTTGCAGTGGTTTCTTTCTTTTTCTTCCTTCCTCCCTCCCTCCCTCTCTTGCTTCCTCCCTCCCTCCTTTCCTTCCTTCCTTCCTTCCTTCCTTCCTTCCTCCCTCCCTCCTTTCCTTCCTTCCTTCCTTCCTTCTTTGCTTCCTTCCTTCCTTCCTCTCCTTTATTCCATTTTTCCTTTTTCCTTTGTCTTTCTTCCTTTTTCTTTCTTCCCTTCCTTCCTTCCTTCCTCCCTCCCTCCTTTCCTTCCTTCCTTCCTTCCTGCCTTCCTTTTTTTTACTTTCTCCCTCCCTCCCTCCCTTCCTTCCTTCTCTCTCCTTTATTCCAATTTTTCTTTCTTTTTCCTGTCTTTCTTCCTTTTTCTTTCTTCTCTTTCTTTCTTTTCTTTCCTTCCTTCCTTCCTTCCTTCCTTCCTTCCTTCCTTCCTTCCTTCCTTCCTTCTTTCTTTCCTTTCTTTCTTTCTCTCTTTCTTTCTTTCTTTTTTCTTTCCTTCCTTCCTCCCTCCTTCCCTCCCTCCCTCCCTCCCTCCCTCCCTTCCTTCCTTTCTCTTTCTTTTTTGTTTCCAGCTCTTAGTGACTTCTTTAATTGTCCTTCATTTCATAAGACTGAAACCAATAACTAGGTGTATAATTTATTGATTTCTCTTGTTCTTTTTCATTTTTCTTTCTTTTTTTTTTTTTTTTAAGGTTTTTGACATAGCATGCATGTGCTCACCAGAGAAAGAGAGAGACAGTGAGAAGGAAAGGGAGAAAGTACCCACTAGGGGGAATGGCAATGCTACAATCCCAACTCCTCTATTCTTCTCTCGGGATTTGAGACATACAAGCACAGCCACCCTGTGTGCTTGTCAAGCAACCAGGTCCAGGACTCAAACCATGGTCATTCATGTGTGAGCAGGTGGCATAATGGTTAAGGTGTTGCTTCTTCTTTTTTTTTTTTTTTTTAAGGTTTTTGACATAGCATGCATGTGCTCACCAGAGAAAGCGAGAGACAGTGAGAAGGAAAGGGAGAAAGTACCCACTAGGGGGAATGGCAATGCTACAATCCCAACTCCTCTATTCTTCTCTCGGGATTTGAGACATACAAGCACAGCCACCCTGTGTGATTTTCAAGCCACCAGGTCCAGGACTCAAACCATGGTCATTCATGTGTGAGCAGGTGGCATAATGGTTAAGGTGTTGCTTCTTCTTTTTTTTTTTTAAGAAAAGGAACTTCAGCATGAAGTATTTATTAAGGTTATGTTTTAGATAAATAATAACAACAGCGAAACATTATGAAGGTCCTTGTTTTCGATTATGTCGAACATTCATGAGCACTTAAAATGTGCCAAGAATTACACTAAGCATATTACATAGACATGAAGGACTTTAACCTTTACAATGAGAGGCACTGTTGCTATTCTTATAACAGATGGGGATGCTAAAGCTTAATGAGATTAAGTTACAAATCTGGGTTCCCTCAGGCAAAAGAAACAGAGATTTAGACACACGTTGTATTACACCAGAGCCTACAGTTTTAACCACCATGCTATACCACTCAGGTGACACTATTCCAGTTGCATTTCCCTATTTTCTCTTAGGCTACATGTGATTCTGTGATGCAGCTTCTTTAAATTGCATATGCTAGGAAGTAGAGGGTTTAGTGCACAGATTCTGGAACCACTAGAGGCTCAGGTTAAAGCCTGAGTTTATCAACACTATGTATGTGACCTTGGAGGTTTTCTTATCTTCTCCGTTTTCTCATCTGTGAAACAGAAATAATAGTAATGATGCAGGTTTCACACAAATGAGACTAAATGTGCAAATGTAGGTAGTACTTAGAGCAGTGTTAATACCTTATAAGCACTATATTATTAATGATTACTCAATATTATGATATAAAGTAACGTGTTTGGTAAAAAGACTTAAAACTGTAGAACTTTATAAAGAAAAATAGCATAGTAAATACCAGTTTACATAAAATTCAAGAAATATAATAATCTTCTTAATTACCACTTGAGTAACTAGAAGTTAATTATAATATTAGGTTGTCAGAAAGTCATGACTTTTTTTTCTGTTTTTTTACACAAGAATGTCATGACTTCCCCACTGACTCAGTATTATGCACAAAGTAGTGCAGCCATTCAGGAAACTAGGTACTAAGAGGGGCCTCGCCAGAATAGTCAATGACTTCTGCAAGTGGTGATTCCACAGCCAGTGCTAACAAGTGGATGTGCTCGTCTGCCTTCCGGCATGATTGTTTTGATTATTGCAATGAAATATATTACTAGCTTTAAAACTTTGTATAATATTTCCTATTCTTTATTTTATAAAGGAGAAATACATTTTGAGTTTTACATCTGCAGTCATTCAGTCATATCACGTTTTGTGATATTGCAGTTGAATTTAATCTGCACTTCTCCCTTAAGACTTGTTTAGAATTATTATTTTAAAAGTCCCCAATATTAGGGGTTTTGAAATTAGCACTTCATAGCTTTTACATTCTTAAAATGAATGATTTGCCTAAATGAAATCTATATCATATGAAGTCCTTAAATTTGATGTTTAGAGTTAATTGTCAGAAGACACAAAACAAATCAATAATACTAATATAGTTTTATACTTATTTTAGAAATGAGTTTAGCTCTCTGAAGTGCTACTTTCAATAATATCTTTAGAGATAGCATGAAATCACAGAAAAATGAACAATCCAGACAAAAGAACTGTCTAGTGTTTTACCTGTGAGCAGCAGCCATTGATTGTGCCTAGGACATGTGATAAAATAAAAATTCCCGTTCTAAATGAGAAAATCTCTCTCTGAAGCAAATCCACAAATGTGCTGACTCTGCCCACACTTAAAAAGGATTTTTTAGAAGAATTATTTTATTTAACTTTATTTATTTACTAATTTTAATTTGACTAGAGAGGGACAGAGCGAGAGAGCGAGAGTGAGAGAGCGAGAGAGAGAGAGAGAGAGAGAAAGTGAGAAAGCACGCCGCTAGGTCTGGGACTTGAACTATAGTCGGCCATGTGGAAGTCCAGGACCCTTAACCAGAATGCCACCTGCCAGCCCTTAAGAACAATTTTTAATTGGACTGTTTCTGCTACTACTGGTGATATTTCTTGAACTCATTCCCTGGTATACTGGAGACATGCTTACGTGTGAAGTTAAGGTTCTTAAGCCTGAACAATTCTTGCAAGCTATGGCTATTATGTTGGATTCACTGAAGTAGTCACTGAGTCAGTAAACAAAAATCAACAGAAATAGCATTAAATCAGATGTTGGAAAATGTTTTAGGACAAATTAAGCGAGACCTAGAAATCAGACAAGGTACTAAACTCTTTACTAAACTCTTTACAGGCACACACACACCACAGTTTCTGTCTACAGCAGCTGTAGCAGAGAATTTAATGTCAACTCTTAGTCCCACAAATAGTAATACTTTCTTATTTATGGATTGGTGGGTATGAAGAATCAAACCTCAGGACATTTATTCAGAATATTTGTGAAGTGTGCCTCATGGCAAAATGAAGTAGCTTTTCTTTCGAATTCGAAATAGTTTGTATTTTAAACTCAACCCGTTAGCCAGATTCAACAAGAGTTTAGAGAAAATTAGTCTAAATAAATTGAAATAGAACAGGACTTGCGGATTAGGGATTAGGTTGACCCCAACTGAGTTTTTCTGTTTATGACTTGGATCAAAGTACAACCAAGACAAAAAAAATGACCTAATTTTAATGCCAGTGACCTCAGAATAACCAGCCCTGCAAAGTATCATTTTTCCACTTCCAGGATTTCTCTGGGGATTTCAAATAAAAATTGGTTCCTTTCCTCCTCGGAGAGGACATCTGGAGAGTTTATCAATGGATAGGAATTTGTCTCTCACTGTGAAGAGCCTGTGATGTCTCTTCATGCGCACCAAGGGAATCTGGGCTTTTTGAGCAGCTGCAGGCATTGACGTTTTTTTAGACCCAACCCCAGACATCAGGTCTGAAGGGGAAATTTATAGGCTGGGCGATGTGCACCGTGAGCTCACACTTTTACTAGACAAATTAGATAGATTTCAATCCTGCAGCTGTAAACGATGTCCTACAGAGTTCCACCTGATCTTTTACAGCTTTTCATAAATCAGTACCTACTGGCCGCAGACCGCAGTCATTAAAAAGAAATCATGGAAATTACATGTTTGCTCAAGGGAAGCAAAAAATAACTTTCCTCCCTTTCTAGCTCTCTCCTTGTATTGAGGTTTGTGAATTAGTCTTTTATGGATTTTCATACTGTTGCATTAAAGGGGTACAGAATTGTTTCCTTCCCATCACTTCTATTTTAGCTGTAAATTGGTTGCATACCAATTAGCAACAGGTATTGGGGAACACATGGTAATTAAAAACTGCCAACCCCTAGAATATCTTCTTGTAATAAGCTAACAGTGTCTTAAAATTCTGAGTCACTAGTTATCCTTTCATAACAAAAAAGGCTTATTTTGGCTTACAAAGGGCTTTCTCTTTCACATATCCAAACTAATGACAAATACACAATTCTTGAATGAACAAGTAAATGTCTATTAAATCCACAAGGGTATATCAATAATAGCAGAGATCCATGCTGTAACACTATAATAATTCATATATGCTTCTGCTGTGAATAATTTCAGTAAAATATTAAATATAAAAAGTAATTTTCAAAAGACAAAATACTAGTGGTATCTACCTTTATTATTATCTGAGAATAGTATTGTAGCTTTGCAATACCTTTTAGAGCTTACTTTCAATTTTTTTAAATTTCACAAGTTACCTTCTCACATTTCAGAGGAAAAATCTTTCATTTGCCAACTTATTTTAATGTGAATTGATGATGACCTTGTCTTTGTTTATCACTAGCATTAAAAGTGCAGACAGAATTAAATGAACTTAAGTGGTCATCAGTAACTAAAAATAATTAAGCAAGTGTATGGTTCCCAACAGGAAGCCAGTACCTAAATGACATCTAAAGGAGGAATAAAGTCATAGTGTTTATTTTAATTAATTATCTCTAGACCTTAAGGACTAAAATCTTAGCAGTTACAGCTATTACATCTGGCATAATTCCTCCCTCTGGTACAACTAACTGCTTTGATTTTAACATTAAAAAAAATGGAGCAGGAGATCACCTGGGTATTTGGCATATTTGCTTTGCTATAAAAGGTTCTGTATCATATTTGTTCAGTTAGCAATGTCACCCTGTCAGTTGCAGAATTTGAGGTCAAACTCATTTTTGGAAATACTTGGCAGAATGTTCTTTTTGTTCTTAGATTTATCTTAAAGGATACAGTATTTGTCAAATGACAAAAAAAATTATATTAGAAATCAGATTGATTTTATTAATGCTTATTTATTTCCAATAACAGGGAAAGTTTACAAATACTGTTTACGTTTGCTCCTATTCATGCTGCATGTTGATAAAAATGACTTTTTTTCAAAGTTACTGATCAAAGTAATGAAATAGAATATTTAAAATCATTTCAGTTAAATTAAGCAAGTATAACTGAGTCTTCAAATCCTTAATATCTTGTATTACTTTATGCATAAATTTGATTGCCTTCAGTTAAGAACCTCATTCTAAACATTTTGAGTGTATGACTTTATTTTCTTTTTCTTTTATTCCCCCATGCTAGCAGGTTGTGCATGACATGAGAGAGAGGGAAAAAGGACCACTCGCCCCTGCAAGACTTGGTCGATTCTGCTATTTGATAAAAACTCCAGGTGAGTTTTCCCATCAGGGGGATCTAGGACATCCTGCCTGTCTATATCAGCCCTGCTGGTCCTCACAGTCCTGCCACCACTTCTCTACTTTCTAACACTCTTCACTGCTGAACTTCTCAAATAGTGGCCTCATGGAGGCCCGTATTTTCAGAATAATTGAGCATTCTGAAAATTTTTCTCTTGCTAACCTTCCTAGTGTAGTTGAACACATCAACACCCACTGACTTCCCAACCAATAACTGGTGCGATACTTGGCACCTTTTCTTCACTTTATATTTTTATACTGGCAATCACTGGTTCGATGTGGCCCATATTGCCCTTCTCGATTAAAACACTCTTCTGTTTCACTTTTGACCTAGATCACCACAGCAGTCCGCAAACTTGTCCCCTGAATAAAGTTTTCTATGCAAAACATTTTAAAAAGTAGTTAGCCAATATAGCAAATAAATTTACCGTAAGACAAACAAGATCTAGGCAGACTCTGTAAAATAGCTTTTCTATAAGAATAACTTTATTTTTTCACTGGGATACTATCTGATATGCATATGGGCACAATTCTATTCATAGATCTGAATAGCTAGATCATTCAGAAACATGAATCCTCAGGACCAGTCAAGTACTCACAGTTAGACACTCACCCATTATCTTTTTTTTTTTTTTTTTTGAGGGGT
>NW_006159439.1:1340421-1389662 GCF_000334495.1 Tupaia belangeri chinensis | reverse complement strand
GTCCAGCGACATAGCCATTACGCTAACTGCTGGTTCCCACACCCATTATCTTTTGAGCAAGGTATTTCTGGAATTGAGTTGATGATAGAAAGGGATACATATGCAATTTTGCTAAGGAGAACAGTTTTGAGTTTTGCCCTATGACCGATGTGAAAGAAATCTGTTTAATGGATTAAAAAAAACTAGATTTTATTTCCTAAAAGTTAAGACTTTTTAAATGGACATTTACAAATGATGTCAGATAATATTTATTGAAATATTTAACAGGTATTCATTGAATTTCCACTCTGAACCTGGCACCGATAACAAAAGAGAGGCATGGCATTTGATATAATAAGGTTTCGAGGTTATTGGGGAAATGGATACTTCGTAACCAAACAAACAGGTACACCAAGTGGAATTAACATAATGATAAAAAACAAGAATATGGTCTCTGTAAAAGAATAGTGCTGTTGATATTTAGGTTGTGTTGCCACAGTATATAAGCTGCTTTCATTCTTTTTTGTTTGTTTGTTGCCTTTTTTTTGGTTTTGTCTTGTTTTTGTCAGGGGGACCATGTGCTTGATAGAGAGACAGAGACAGAAGAAAAGTGAGAAAAAGGGGAATGGCCATGTTGCAATCCCTTCTCCTCCATTCTTCTCTTTGGATTTTGAGCATGCACATATGCACTTGGCATGCTTTGCAGACCACCAGGTCTGGGACTTGAACTGGATTGGCCATATAGGAGTCCAGCACCTTAACTACCACACCACCTGCTGGCTCCATAAGCTGCTTTTTTTCTTTCTTTTTTTAAGAGAGATTTATTTTTTGCTATAGGTCATGTGTGCTTACTGGAAAGACGACAGAGAGACAGAAAGCAAGAAGTCACCCCGGCAGGGGAGGTGATGGGCATGCCACAATCCCTTTTCCTCCATTCTCCTTTTGAGATTTTGGCCACACAGGCACATGCCTGGCATGAATCTCAAGCAGTTGGGTCTGGGACTTGAATCACAGGCTACCATGAGGGAGTGCAACAACCTAACCATTACATCATCTGCTGGTCTCATAAATGGCTTTCCTAATGAAGGGAAACAAAGGAGACGAACGCAGGAGAGCAATGTTTGCTATTGTATTCTGAAATGCTTGGGCTTTCTGAGGACCTGGACGTGGCCATCAAGGCTGGAATATTGTTTAAGTGAACAGGGCACAGACTGAAAGGTTAACATGACCCTCTCCTCGTGTTTTTGCCCCTCCCTGAACAAAGCAATTATATAAATCAATTCAGGTTACTTTGCTTTCAATGCCTAAAGGATTCCTCATGCATTTGAAAACGTCCCAGTCTTCACCACGTTCTGTGTCTCCAAACGGCCCTGGCTTCTGTTTGCCCCCGTACACTATGGCCATCTCTTCCTTTCTCTACTACCCTTTCAGTCACTGCATCATCTTCTGCCACTTCTCAGAAGCCTCCCAATTCCTCCCATCTCAAGATATTTGCATTTTACTTACCCTATGCCAAGAGTATGTTTTAGGAAAGTGAGAAGGATCTTTAAGCGCCTGGTTCATAGCTTTTCCTTGGCCTCGGCATGAATGCTACCTCGATAGAGAGTTTTCCCAAGCCATTTTATTACTGCCTGTCACAGTCATCTGTTTCCTTCTATAATCTGTGCTCGTCTAATGTTTAGTGCACATTTTCTGCAATTTAAGCTCCAGGATGGCAAGGGCCATATTCTTTTTTTTATTGTGCCTAGCCCATGGTAGATCAGCATAACATAAGTAGTTGTTGAAAAACGGGAAAAATGGATATTTGAATCAAAGCAAAACTATTGGAAAAATGAAACTTTTCAAACTATCGAAAGGAGCCTATATATTTTTTTCTTAGTATTATAGGAACTGGTTATACACAGGTGACAGATTATGTCACCTTATATACTTTGATAAGAAAACTCTGAAAGTTAAGTGAATTGATGCTCAGAGTAGACAAGAACAGAAAGCAGAGGACAAGTTTGTGGACTACTGTGGTGATCTAGGTCAAAAGTGAAACAGTTAGAAAAGTGTTTTAATCGAGGAGAGCAATATGGGCCACATTGAACCAGTGATCACCAGTATAGAAATATAAAGTGAAGGAGAGGTGCCAAGTATTGCACCAGTTATTGGTCGGGAAGTCAGTGGATGTTGGTGTGTTCAACTATACTAGGAAGGTTAGCAAGAGAAAAATAGAAAAATTTTCAGAATGCTCAGTTATTCTGAAAATACGGGCCTCCATGAGGCCACTATTTGAGAAGTTCGGCAGTGAAGAGTGTTAGAAAGTAGAGAAGTGGTGGCAGGACTGTGAGGACCAGCAGGGCTGATACAGACAGGCAGGATGTCCTAGATCCCCCTGATGGGAAACCTCACCTGGAGTTTTTATCAAAGAGCAGAATTCCATTTGCATTTTCTGTAGATCTCAAATCAGAAGCTGGAAATAAACCTGGATAGCTGCACATTTAATAAATTACCCCAGGTGTTTCTTATCATCAAGGAAACATGAGAAATAATGTAATCAAACATGTAGCAATGATTCTGAAGAAAGAAAGAGCCTAGATATGTAGGAAGGAGAAGGGAGGAAAGGAGTTATGAAAAGAGAGGAAGAGGTAGAGTAGGATGTTTCTCTGTTAAGTTCAGGGACTTCGCCTCTTATAATCAGAGGAGAGTGGAGACAGCATGGGTGGCTGCAGGTGCTGGTAAGTTCTTTTTGCTGGAAATTCACATTGAATGATTCTGTATTTTCTCAATAAATTATGTATGAAGGACATCACTATTAAATTAAACAGGAAAGTAAGTTTAATTAGTTAAGAAAAAGTATTTAATAATTATTGTCAAATGTGGGGAAACAAATTTTCTAAAGCAAAAAAAATAAAAACCAAAAAAGCCTCTTGACATTCTTGCATGGCAATGGGACATTGTCAACAGCTTTATAGTTACTTTATATTGATAAAATTAAAATTAGCCCAGCTGTGGATTTTAATAGCAATAAGTAAACATATAAATATAATTTCCCAAACTACATATTGAGCAAATTAAGATCGAAATCACTTTGTAGAAAGACACTTCTGTTTTTTCTAAGGTTAAACATTTTGTGAAAGAATACATAGAATATGTCTAAGTATTAGAGGATATATGCTAAGAGAAAAGTATTCAATAAAAGTTTATGAGGACAAAAAAGATGATCTATATTACAACTGGATGCTAGAATATATCCTGACATACTATGATCTGATCTTAGGTTTAAATGTCTTTAGATCAAATTACATAAGTTAGCATTATAATGATAATACATCCCATGGAAATGGCTTAGATGTCTTTTTTATGATATGGAAAAAAACTGAAAAAATGTTTTTCTTTTCTTTGATTACTCTCTAAAAAAGATCAAAAGAAACAGCTTAGGATGTAAAACGAAGACCGTATGGCCAGGGAAGGACAGATTTGTTGTCCTGTTAGTTGTTAAACTGTCAAATGAATTCCTAAAGAACCTGTACTATCTCTTTCTGTGACATTTAGGACAGAGATTCATCCTTCTGAGATAAGTTATGAGTAGTTTTATTTAAAAACCTATCACTAAATTAAATTTTAGAGACTCTTAAATGTTATTGGCAACAAATAAACTATGATTCTTATACCCTGAACTTTGATTCAAATTTCCCATACTTATCTTTGATGAATATAATGAAAAAACAGGATTATGTAATACTCACTATAATCAACTCAAGATGAATTAAAGACTTAAATTTAATATCTGATCTATAAAGGACTTAGAAAAAATAGCATTAAATATCCATGAACTTAATCTTGGCAACAATTTTTAGCTATAACACCAAAACACATGCAACAATAGCAAAATAAATAAATAGAACTACATTGAACCAAAAGTTTCTACAAAGCAAAGGAAATAATCGACAAAATGAAAAAGCAATCCATAGAAAAGAAAAAATAATTACAAGTGATGTACTGAAAATAAGATTAGTATTTAAATTACATAAGAAACTAATAGAGCTCAATATCAAAACAAGCAAATAAACAAATAATCTTATTAAAAATTGCATCAAGGACTGAACCAAATAATTTTCCAAGGGAGATTTACAAATGGCCAACAGATATATGGAAATATGTTCAACATCATGAATCATAATTTGAGTCAAAACTGCATTGAGATATTATTACACATGTTAGGATGACTGTTATGAATACGTCAACAGATATGAAGTGTTGGCAAGGATGTGAATATAAAGGAACGCTGTTAATGAGAATGTGAATTGGTACAGTGAACATGGAAAACTGTATGGAGTTTCCTTAAATAGTAAATATAAAACTACCATATGATCTAGTGACCTCACTTTTGGGTGTATACCTAAAGACAATAAAATTACTGTCTTAAACAGGTATTTGCACTCTCATGTTTATGTCATTTACAATATCCAAGATATAGAAACAGTCTAAGTGTTCATCAATGGATGACTGAGTAAAGACAATGTGATCAGTACACACACACACACACACACACACACTCACACACACACATGAAGAACAAACAATTATATATATGGGAGGGGGCTGCAAACAATTCATGGAAAATATAATTAAAGCATCAATTTATTTTGGTGCAAAAAATATTTTGAATCCATGACTTGTTTTCATCACAATATGGAGTTTTCATGAAATTTTGAAGCCTTCTCATATACATATACATATACATATACATATACATATACACATACATATGAAATATTAGGCGACCTCCATTTAAAAAAGGAAGTTTTGCCATTTATGATGACATGGATAAAGCTGGATAATATTATGTCAAGTAAAATGAACTTATCATAGGAATACAATCCTGCATGATCTTATATGTAGAGTCTAGAAAAGAAAGTCCAACTCATAAAAACAGAGTAGAAGAGTGATTACTGAGGGTCAAGTAGAGGGAAGATGGGGAGATATTGTTCAGAGGGCACAAACTTGCCACTATAGGCTGAGTAAGTTCTGGAGCCCTCATGCATAGCATGGCAACTATAGAAAATAGCGTTGTCTCCATACTTGAAAATTGCTTAGAGGGTAGATCTTAAGTTACCTCACCACAAATAAAAGTAACTACATGAGATGATGGATATGTTAATTAGATTGCTAATGAAAATCATTTTATAATATACGCATATATCATAACATCCCAATTTATACTTGAATATGTGCAATTTTTATTTGCCAATTATACTTCAATAGAGCTGAAGAAAAAGAAATTCACACAAACATGTAGAAGGAGACGCTCAATTTCTCCTTTTGCCTTAAGCTCCAATTTTGGCTTGGCTTGACACTGTCACATTCTGTCTCTGTTTAAAATTTTGATATTTCATTCACTGTGGGTTTTGTGGTCCTATAATTTTGATTTCCAAAAACACTGCATTAAAAGTTAACCCTAGAGCATAGGTGTCATGTATAGGGAGCTAGATCCCAAAGCCTTCTCATATGTATATGTATATGTATATGAGAAGGCTTCAAAATTTCATCACAATATGGAGTTTTCATGAAATTTTGAAGCCTTCTCATATACATATACATATACATATACATATACATATACACATACATATGAAATATTAGGCGACCTCCATTTAAAAAAGGAAGTTTTGCCATTTATGATGACATGGATAAAGCTGGATAATATTATGTCAAGTAAAATGAACTTATCATAGGAATACAATCCTGCATGATCTTATATGTAGAGTCTAGAAAAGAAAGTCCAACTCATAAAAACAGAGTAGAAGAGTGATTACTGAGGGTCAAGTAGAGGGAAGATGGGGAGATATTGTTCAGAGGGCACAAACTTGCCACTATAGGCTGAGTAAGTTCTGGAGCCCTCATGCATAGCATGGCAACTATAGAAAATAGCGTTGTCTCCATACTTGAAAATTGCTTAGAGGGTAGATCTTAAGTTACCTCACCACAAATAAAAGTAACTACATGAGATGATGGATATGTTAATTAGATTGCTAATGAAAATCATTTTATAATATACGCATATATCATAACATCCCAATTTATACTTGAATATGTGCAATTTTTATTTGCCAATTATACTTCAATAGAGCTGAAGAAAAAGAAATTCACACAAACATGTAGAAGGAGACGCTCAATTTCTCCTTTTGCCTTAAGCTCCAATTTTGGCTTGGCTTGACACTGTCACATTCTGTCTCTGTTTAAAATTTTGATATTTCATTCACTGTGGGTTTTGTGGTCCTATAATTTTGATTTCCAAAAACACTGCATTAAAAGTTAACCCTAGAGCATAGGTGTCATGTATAGGGAGCTAGATCCCACATGATCAACCATTGTTTACATCCCAGTCCCAGCAACTTACAAAATGCACTGGGTATTATATATGCATAAATCCTAATGGGACAGAGAAATGGGAGAAAAAGTATTGAGGTGTGACCACACTCAATTGAGGAAATACTTTCTCTCTTTCTCCCTCTCTGGTGAACACACGTTCACTCTGGCAACAACAACAAAAGCAATCTATTTTTTAAAAATACTACATTAAAATACTTATTTTAAAAACTGATACAAAAACATAATTAGTTGAACTTTTTAATGTATCTATACACACACACACAGAAGCACACACACTCACTCATAAACACTACTTGATCTTCAAGTAGAAAACTAAGGAAGCAGGGACGAACAGTTGGTGTAATGACTATGTCATTGGACTCCCATGTAGTTGATCATGGTTCAAGTCCCGGACCTAGTGGCTTAAACTCACACTGGGTGCATGTGTGTGCATGCCCAAGATCCCAAGAGAAGAATGGAGGAGAAGGGATTTCGGCATGGCCATCCCACCTTGGGGTGATTTCTCGCTTTCTGTCTCTCTCTGTCTTTCTGGCAAGCACACATGCCATATAGCAAAAACCTCTCAAAAAAAAAAAAAAAAAGATAAAGAAGCAGAAGCAAGGAATTTTTAATCCATTGAATTCTAACTGTAGTTATGCTTTATAGCAATGAAAACAACAGGGCAGGGCAGGATTAATGGAAATTTGAAATAGCATAAGTGAGATTGGATGTCAAGAAACAATTGGTGGTTATACAGAGATTCATATTGGTATGAATAGTTCACAAGTCAAGATTACCAAGAAAACCCCATTGCACCTATTAGCTATCATTGGTGCCACTTGTAGTAAAGCCATTGAGTGAGTAGCCAGACAGCCAAAAGTCCCAAATAGGTCTGAAATACTTCTGCCTCTAGTTATCAGGAGACATATTTTTGTAAGTGCAACATATGTACTAGTTCATATCAAAAACCAGAATAAAACATTAAAAGTCTGTGAGAATGCACGGTTGTCAAGAGATCTGTTTTTCTCTTATGCGTACAGTGAGAAGCTACATTATTACACAGATTTTAATTTTTAATTTCTCCAAGATGCCCAAAATACATTAATATTTTTCCCACCATGGCCCTAGAAAAAAATTCTCTCTCTCTTATTTCTTTCATTGTACTTTCTAGGTGCATTGTAGCTGACATCCTTCAATATCACTGAGAGAACTCACTGTTCTTGACTGGGAAGGGAATGCATACAGTTTAATGGTCTTTGCGTTATGAATGGATTTATATGTATGATGTATTTACATTTGCGTGACTGTCAAGATATGAATTTTGCTTTTTACTCTGAATTTGATCCTTCACATGGTCTAGCAAAGTAATTGGCACCTAATATAAGGTTAGACCATGATTTGTTCAAGTGGGAAGGAATTGCATTCATTATTAATATCCTTTTTTGAAGCTTTATCTTAAATAATGAATTTAGACTCTACTTGAATTTCTCACTACCGCAGGAACTTACTTTATTTTTTAGATAATGGAGTGTGAAAAGAAAATAAATATCCAGTTCCCATTTCCCAGAGACTTAAAACAAGCTTTGAATATTCAATCAACTCTAGTCAACAATGAAACTGAAAAATATCTCAAAATTTCATCATTAATGTGAAGGAGCATAAGAACTCATCTAAAAGAGAAAAAAAAAAAAAGAAGAAAGAAAAGGAGAGAAAGAAGAAAGAGAAATAAAGAAAGCAAAAAAGGAAACACATTGCCCAGTCTTCAGGAATCCAAGTCTCAAAGAATGCATTTGAGAGAGTGAAAAAAAATGAACACCACAGAGAGAGTAAACACATGTGTTTCAAAATGAGTATGGGACGCAAAACCTAGGTCACCTTGCTGCTGCGCTAGTGATGATCTTCAGACTGCCGGGATTCCGGATAAGCTTGTCCAGAATGCTGACAATCTGCTCAAACTTGGGTCTGTTGTTTCTGTCTTTCTGCCAGCAGTCCAGCATCAGCTGATACAAGGCAGCTGGGCAGTCCATGGGGGGTGGCAGTCGATAGCCCTCGTCCACAGCTTTAATTACCTGCGTGCGAAAAACAAAGTTTCCAGAGACTTAGAGATGGGACTTATTATATTTATGCATCTTCATGGCAAAGCATATTAATGTGAGCATTTAACTTAAAAGTTAAGTAAAACAGTTCTCATTTTTAATTACCTAAAAGAATAACAGCTGATCAACTAAATTAGAATATATTTCTGTCTAAAAATAAAGATCAAGAGAAGGAAAGTTTATTTAGAAAAGAATTTGGGGGGGAATTATTTGATTTAACTTTATTTAATTTTGATTTGATCAGAGAGGAACAGAAAGAGAGAGAGAGACAAAGTGAGAAAGCAAGCCAGGACTAGAACCATGGTTGGCCATGTGGGAGTCCTGTGCTCTCAATCAGCATGCCATCTGCTGGTCCCATAGCAAAAAAGTTTTTATAAAGTTCATTTCCAGATAAAATGGAAATAAACATTCAATGATATAAGAAATGTGATGTTATAGAGAAATTATTATTTGGTGATACGGGTCTCTATGGAGATTAATACATGAAGGTGTATCTATATGAATGAAGTCTAAATGAAAATTAGTGTACAGATTTTAGTTACATCACAGTTCAAATGGTCCCTTCCAAATCACAGTGATTTTCTTTGGTCAAGTAATAAGTGTTGCACAATTAACTATTTATTTTTTATTGTTTTAAACATTATTAAGAAGTGACTTTCAACCTAATGTGCATCAGAATCATATGGGGGACATATTAATATACAGAGAACTATCCTCTGTCCTCTCAAGTTTATGATACCCCAAGTTTGGAGTAGGGCTGAGAATCTGGCAAGCCAGGACTAGAACCATGGTTGGCCATGTGGGAGTCCTGTGCTCTCAATCAGCATGCCATCTGCTGGTCCCATAGCAAAAAAGTTTTTATAAAGTTCATTTCCAGATAAAATGGAAATAAACATTCAATGATATAAGAAATGTGATGTTATAGAGAAATTATTATTTGGTGATACGGGTCTCTATGGAGATTAATACATGAAGGTGTATCTATATGAATGAAGTCTAAATGAAAATTAGTGTACAGATTTTAGTTACATCACAGTTCAAATGGTCCCTTCCAAATCACAGTGATTTTCTTTGGTCAAGTAATAAGTGTTGCACAATTAACTATTTATTTTTTATTGTTTTAAACATTATTAAGAAGTGACTTTCAACCTAATGTGCATCAGAATCATATGGGGGACATATTAATATACAGAGAACTATCCTCTGTCCTCTCAAGTTTATGATACCCCAAGTTTGGAGTAGGGCTGAGAATCTGCATTCCTAGCAAATTCTGAGGCGGGGCTAAAGTTGCTGGTTCAGAGAAAATAATTTGAAACCCTTCGATATAGAGAAAAATTATAAAATAGAGATGTGAAAAAGTGAGTCTGATTTTCCCAGACTTATTATAAAAAATAGCATGTTTGAAGTACAGAAAAATTTATATCTCAAAATACATCAAAGGCATTTTTATAAGTGGTGAATGGAAAATGACTAAAACCATCTCAACTTGCCTTCTTGTGTATCTATGGGGACATGCGTGGAGATTTTGGCTCAGCAGAAAGATAAATCTCTGAGTGCTGATCCCGAATGCCAATAGCAACCTTTTACCAAGTATTAGCAAAACATAACATACAAAAACATCATTTCTTTTGAAAAATTATGCCAAACTTATAATAGTAGGAAGCCAGATTTTCTGTATACAGAGATTTGAATGTGTGTAACTAAATTCATGTACAATTTAACGTATTATTAGAAACTCTAATAGAGATTGGTGATTTTTGTCAGACTTTGGGAAAACAGTATTTAAGTAAATATGTTGGAATAGTTATAGTAATTAAATCAAGGAAAGATAGTATTTTACTAATATTACATAGAAACTATTTTTAAGAGCAAAAATACATGAAATATTCCCTGATATCTATTGGTTATCTTATCGGTCACTTATTCTATTACATTTTTATAATAAATATTTCACTTTGTTTTATTTCTAAACCCTGACTTGAGAGACGCATGGAAAACTGTAAGAACAATTCAATTAATCTTTCCAAGTCTTGGAAAACGGTTTCCTTTCTTCTAAGTATTCTATTTCAATGTGACAAGCTAGGAGCCACCTGGTTTCATTATGCTCCTCTTTCTTACACAGCTTGATCTTTTCATCGGAATCCATAACTCATAGCCGACAAACACTTACATCCTGATTGGACATCTCCCAGTATGGTCTCTCTCCGTACGACATCACCTCCCAGAGAACGATCCCGTAACTCCACACGTCGCTGGCTGACGTGAACTTGCGGTAGGCTATCGCTTCTGGTGATGTCCACCGGATAGGGATCTTCCCTCCCTTGGAATAGAACATCATGGATACATAACTGAGTACTGGATAGCACGTATCAAATGCACACTGTAATCTGAAGTCTGACCGCATTTTTCAGAATACTTCAGTCCTGAAATAAAATATGGGTTTCTACTACAGTATCTTGGTGTTCTATTTTAATTCCCAGTAGGAGTAACTTACCATTTGCAATAAATTTGCTTCAAAAACTGTGGAAGAATTTTGTGATTATAAAATGGAAACTTCTTAAATGTTGACATTTTAAATAAACTATGGCACATTAATTGGATCTGTAATAAAACAACCTGAAGTGGATGTGATATATCAGATGTTAGAATTTATGAAGCTCAAGACCAGCAGATGGCATAATGGTTACATCGCTGGACTCCCATGTAGTCTAGCACAGTTCAAGTCCTGGGCCCGCCTGCCAGTTTTAAATATGCCAGGCATGTGTGCTTGCATGCCCAAAATCCTGAAGAGAGAGTGGGGGAGAAAGGATTGCGGCATCCCTCCTGGGGGATTATTTCTTGCCTTCTGTCTCTCTGTCTCTCCAACAAGCACACACACCTTAGAGAAAAAAAAAAATCTTAAGAAAAGAATTAATGAATTAATGGAGCTCTCAGAAATCAACCTTTACTGATTTTGTGTAGATCAACACTTAACCAAGTAATCTTAATTCAGAATGGGGATATGTTACTATTTTAAAAAAATTAGATCATTCCTTAGCACATTAGTACTTACAGGCGTTTTTAACTAAAATTAACACTAAACCAAAGTATACTTTTAAAAAGTGTCTTTAATAGAGTAATCATTTTGATTAATTTACTGAGTGCCTCATTCCATCATTAATTATTAAAGTCCTTCCATGTCCTAGAGAGTTCCCATAGGAAACAAATAGATATAATAAGTATGTTTCTAGAACTTTCAGTCTAGATAAGGATAATATTGCTTCTGTGAGTTATAGGAGATGCAATAGGGGAAACTTCCATGGAATTTGCTCTCAGTTCAATAAATATATTTAATGAAGATGTACCAATTGTCAACCATATGGGAAGTATTATTCTAATCACTTTCCATGACAGTTATAAATAACATTTTAGCCCTTCTGTTAAGGAAATGTCAAGCAAATGAATAAAAATTAGTTGCTGTGAATAACAAAACAAAAAAAAAACGAAAGAAATATGTATGTAGTGAATTCATTTTCAAACTTTACAGTGCATGTGAACCATTGAAGGCTTGCTCAAACTAAAATGCAGATTCTGACTCAGGAAGCCTGATGTGCAACTAGAGTCTGCATTGGTGACAAATTCTGGGTGATGCTGTTCCTGGCTGATCCAGGGATCTTACACTGAGGAGCAAGTCAAAGTTCCTGTAGATGTGAAACCTAAAGCCAAGCTTCTCACTAGAACTACTGGGGGGTTCCACTGAAGTTGAGGTCACTTGAAAGATTAGTATGATTTTTGATTCAAGGAAAAAGGAATGTCTATTTCAAAGTATTTACATCATCAAAATCTTGAACCATATTGATCAAAACATGCTTCTTTATAGCATGACACTGGATTTGAAGTGATGCTCAGTAGGGCCAAACAGTGCTTTACAGAAATGAATCAGTGACAGGAAATGAGTTATTAAACTTTATTATGCTGAATTTCCTCACCTGTTATTTGGGAAAGGAACTGTACTGCTTGTGAACTAAGGAAAAATTTCAGTGAAATTTTTACCTAGCTTTTGGCACATAGTAACAACAACAACAAGTCCCATAATCTAAGCAAAAGGGCATAAATCAAGGCAGAGAGGGAGAACAATGTATGTTCCAGAAGAACGGTTTTTGGTGTGAAGGAATATAACGGGAGAGGAAGCTGAGGTGTCACATCGGTACTTAATCATAGATAGGCTGTTGAAATTTTGTCCTGGCTGAGAAGTCAGCTGTGATTCATACTAACTCGGGGGACCAGCAGTTAGCATAATGGCTATGTCGCTGGACTCCCACGCAGTCGATCGCGGTTCGCGTCCCAGACCCGGTGGCTGAAAAATCACACCGGGCGTGTGTGTGTGCATGCCCAAGATCCCGAGAGGAGAATGGAGGAGAAGGGATTGTGGCATGGCCATCCCCCCTGGGAGAGTGATTTCTCACTTTCTGTCTCTCTGTGTCTGTCTGTCTGGTGAACGCACGTGCCCTATAGCAAAAACCTCTCAAAAAATATATAATAAAAAAAAATAAAACTCAGTAAAGTGGAGCACTTCTCTTTGGTGTTCTGTTCAGAGAGAACACCACCTGAAGATCGGCAAAGGAGGTAAGAGTATGTGGGCTCTAGGAAGATACATGACACTCTGCAGATGTGGGGAGAAATAGAAAGGGACAGATATGGTGAGAATACTGAGAGGCAGAGACTGAGCACAAGCTTTTTAAGATGCTATAGTGAAGGTAGTTAGCACTTAATATCGGTGAAATGAAACAAAAATCAAGAAGGAGATCAGGGATCCAAGACTACAGAGAGCCTTAGAAATTAGTGAGAGACACCAAAGTGCACAATACACTGGGGAAGAGTGCCAATGAAGAACGTGAGCAATGTCCACAGTCGTCGTGCGAGGGAATCACACCAGGTCCGAGAAACTGCATTATTTCACTCACTTACTCACTCATGCACACTCACTCTCACTGTCTTCACACGTTGTATGCTTTTTCCAACAAAATTTTAAAGGGTCCTTCTTTTTATATTCAAATTTGGAAAATCTGCTTCCAAGTCTAATATTTCTCTTTTTTCCACCAATATATTTGATTTTAAAAATGACAATAAAATGTTAAAACCCCCAAATTCACTTTTATGTACCTGCCTATACTGACTTTTGTATTTTTAAATATGGGCCCAGCTGCAGAGGCACATACTGCTAAAATGCTGTGCTTCAGAGTTGGGACCACATGGAAGTTCTAGGTTCGATTCCCGGTACAACCTAAAAGCCCAGTACTAAGGCGTGAGCCTGTAATCCCAGAGACTTGGGGAAGCCCAGACAGTGGGTGAAGAACCCTATGCTGACCTGAGCAACATGGTGAGACCATGTATAAAGCAGATCTGGGTGCACATGTAGTGCAAGCGTCTCTTCCCAGTTGGGAAGCTGAGGCAGGGAGAGCACAAGAGTGAGACACTTTCTTTAAAATGAATACGTTTTGGGCGGGACCAGCAAAAAGCATGGTTAATTAAGGCTCTGGACTCCCATATGGTCAACCACAGTTCTGGTCCCAGACCAGGCAGTTTGGGATTGCCACCATTTGTGCATGCATGCTTGCACAAAATCCCAAGAGCAGGGGGATGATTTCTCACTTTCCCTCTCATTTTCTTTCTGTTTCTCTTCAGTGAGTGCACACACCCTATTGCAAAAACCTAAAAAATAAGAAGAGAATATATATTTTTAAAAATATTGACTGGAGAGGGACAGAGTGTGTGTGTGTGTGTGTGTGTGTGAGAGAGAGAGAAGGAAAAAGAGAGATAAAGTGAGAAAGCAGGCCAACAGGTCTGGGACTCGAACTGCGGTTGGCCATGTAGGTGTCCAGCACCTTTAATCACCACATCACCTGCCGGCCCCAAAGAGAACATATTCTTTAAAAACTATTTTTAAATGCTACTTTTTGATTTTGACAAAACAAAATTAAACATGTGAAATCTACTCAAGGTACCAAATGGAATCACTGGACATGTTTCCTTCTGAAATAACTCAGAAAATTAACAGAAGTCAAAGTCATGCATATTTATGGAACAAAAGAAATGCAATTTCTTATTTCCACAATTAACAGGCATTCTGTTTTTTTTTTTTTTCTTGTCACTATAGGGCACATGCGCTCTCCAGAAAGACAAAGACAGAGAGACAGAAAGCGAGAAATTACCCCCCAGGGGGCATGGCCACGCCACAATCCCCTCTTCTCCATTCTCCTCTCGGGATCTTGGGCACGCATGCACACGTGCCCCGTGGTGTGAGTTTAAGCCACTGGGTCTGGGACTTCAACTGTAGTCAACTACATGGGAGTCCAGCAACATAGCCATTATGCTGACTGCTGGTCCCCAGTCACTCCGGTTTTAAGTGTAAGAAAAATACATCAATATTGTACGCACTTTGTTTGAAATTTCAAAAATCCAGTTAGGCTTAGTTTAAGGTGGCACAATCCATGGTATACCAGACTGAGGTGCTGGAAGCCACAAGGCTGATCATGAGTTTGGATCACTGGTCTGCCTGAAAACATGCTGAAAATGTGCACAAAGAAACCCAGGATCCTGAGGAGCTGGAGGACTAGAGAAAGGGGATAGCAGCATGAGAACCGGTTAAGGATTTTCTCTCTCACACACACTTGCAGACACTCTTTTTCATTAAAAAAAAAAAAAAAAAAAAAAAAAAAAGTTTAAAGAAATCAAACTACAGGAGGGATTCCAAACTACAAAATCACTGGAATTTATGAATATGTACATTATTACAAACTCTTCAAAAGTTTAGAACTATAGTTTCAAACTCTACGTTCAACGCCAGTAAAACAAATTCACGTAGCAGACTCTACGTTCAACGCCAGTAAAACAAATTCACGTAGCAGATCTTGTCGTATCTGTTGCCTTAAGTAAAATGGTGTACCCAAACTATAATTTGAAATCATAAACCTATGAAAACCTGAATAAACTATAAAGCTGAAGATACAGAACGTAAGTCACAGGGCCTGTTCTCACTGCAGAGAACAATTGTCTTGTTTAGGTATTATCTTAGCAAATGTTCAGAGTAAGCATTTGACACAAGCTCATTGATCTTAATTGAATTCTCTTTCTCCTAAGTACATGCTGTCTTCTTAAATGCATGCTCTTTTTTCTTGGGAGGCTTTCTCAGTGCTTATCTTTTGTAACTGGTAAACTCCTTACTTGAACATTCTAATGAAAGTGAACTCATAGGTGGAACATTTAGGAATCTTCCAAGCAGAGTTGGTTGTTCATCTTCTATGATTCTTCTATTGCTTAATTACCCTGACTAGACTGGTGAGTCCACAGGAGTAACTGCCTTTGCATCCTTACCTTGGCCTTCCCAGAGCTTAAAACATTAGCATGACTTTCTGCTTCTCCTGTTTATATTATGTTGCCAAAGAGTATGAAATTTTGTCAAGTGAGAATACTATTTAATTATTATATGGACTTAGAGCAGTATATTTTATTAAAAATCTTTGGTAATTTTGAGCATTTAAAAATGTATGATTTGGGGCAAGCAGGTGGTATAGTGCTTACAGTGCTGGACTCCCACATAGCTAACTGTGGTTCAAGTCCTGGACCGGGCAGCTTGAAATTCATGCTGGGTGTGTGTGCATGAGTGCCCACTTCCATTCTTCATACATGTTGGGTAGCTTTAGAGCACAGCTTCTCTAAAGGAAAACTACTGAGACCTGAGACTAGATCCATTTTGCTAAGGTCCTGTCTTGTGCATCGTAGGATGTGTAGCACCATCTCTGCTTTCTGTCAACTAGATTATATTAGCATCCCCTTAACTGTGATGGTCAAAAGTTTCTCCAGACACTACCAAATATCCTGTGCACAAAATCTTCCCTATTTGAGAATTACTACTTTAGATTTTTTTTTTTTTTGAGAGGTTTTTGCTATAAGGCATGTGGGTTCACCAGAACGACAGAGACAGAGAGATAGAAAGTAAGAAATCACCCTCTGGGGGGATGGCCAGGCCACAACCCCTTCTCCATTCTCCTTTTGGAATCTTGGGCATGCACGCACACACACCCGGCATGAGTTTAAGCCACCATCCGGGACTTGATCCATGGTCGACTACATGGGAGTCCAGCGACATAGCCATTATGCCAACTGCTGATCTTGGTAAATTCTTAATTTACAATTTAGATGACAATTCTTGATTTGCATGAGAAAATAATCCCATGAGCTGTAGGATTTATCTAGGATTTTATATAGACTAAATGGGATAAACTTTTTTCCACTATTCTTACACTCTCTAGAGATACTATTATACCTATCTTATAACTGTAATAAAAGAAAAGCAACCAGCAAGTTTATCAGAGCTAATCTTCTCATTTTTAGATTTGGTTATTATGACAATATCCCCTTTAGATTTTTCTTCTTATTATTGGGCTATCTGGAAAGTTATGACACATTTTTGTATAGAAAAATACATCATGATTTTCCCAATGACCTAGTATTAAATATTTTATTTCTTCTTGACTCCCTTTACTTTTTCCCTATTTCAAAGATTAAGTAACTTCCCATTGCTAATAAAACTTAAATTAACCCTATAAATTAAACATATTTTTTATAAGGTGGAGGCATCAGTGAAAAAGCATTTTAGCAATACATGAGAGCTTACTCCAAGAGCAAACACTATCTGCAGCTACATAAATGTCATTGGCACAGTGAGACATTGGGTAAGTGTTCTTGAGGGCCTAATTTGATCTCACAATATGGTTTAAAAAAAACTGGGGCCCATAAATTTTGATTTAGTCCCATTCTCAATAAAGATCACTGCATTTAAGCTGAGCATCTGCAGTCCTAAGACTATCAAACGAAATAAATGGAACATGCAGGAGTAGGACTCACTAAACTTCCTATTAGTAATTCACTGCAGAACATATGCATTCTTCTGCTCCTGATATTGACCACAAGCGTTTCTCTTCATCTCCTGCCTCCCAGCTCAACAAATGCAAGCCCATACTACTTATGTTTTTGTTGTTGTTGCTTTTCTGTTTTCTTTTTTCAGGTTCAGAAATTGTCTTCCCATTGTATATATATGGGGGGCACTCTAAATTGAAATGAATTTCATGTAACTGCCAAACACATCCTTTGAATAGACTATGTAAAAACTTGAACTCGATGAGACAGAATGCTATCATCACTTGGCATGTCTTTCCTGCCACAGTAAAATCAGTCAAATGCAACTTTATTGATGAGCTAAAACTTTTAAAGTGGTTGGTAATTTAATTTTTGGTTGGTAAAATGCTACTAGGCATTCAGAATATTGCAAAATCACAACTAGTTACCATAAAAATAATTTATGAAGATTTTTTTTTACCATATTAAAACAGATTTTAAAATGAAGCATTTACTTTAGGTGGTCTCTGTATCAACATTTAAGCTCCCCAGATATTAATGCCTTTGAGAGAAAACTTCCAAGTGCTTGGAGAAAGCCCAGAATTGTAGCATATGGAGTGTATCTAAAAACCTCAATTGCAGAGGGACTTCCAATTTAAATCTAACAGAATCAGAAGTTAATGCCTGCTTCCTGTATTTGCAGCGCCCAACCTACAGCCAGTTTCTCCCAGAGCTGATGCCTCATCAATGTATCGCTCTGTAATTACAGAAAGAGATTTAATTACTTGTTTTATTTGAATTCTTCAATTTTATAGGAATTAGGAATCTTGGTTTTGGGGTCCAGACTTGACCCTTCTATTTAATTGTAGCCAAGTTTCTTAAGCTCTCTATTAAGTTTCTTGTCATTCATAAACTGAGTCATGGGGGATATAAAACTCAACTCCATGATAAATCCTATCTATTCCTTACAGCTTAATGACTTTGCAGACTTATAAAGATCTTTTAACTTTCAAGTTTCCTTCTTACCCCTACGTAAAGATTGAGGATGCTAACCATTTTGGGAGCCGAGTGGTGGCGCAATGATAATGCAATTAGAACTAAATGAGAGAGGCCCTAGGTTCACGCCCTGGGACCTCCTGAGCACACTGGGTATGTGTGCACCCATGGTCTCCAACAGCTAAGACTGGATGGAGGCAGGAGACCCTGTTCTGGGAGTCTTTTCTTACTCTTCCCTCCCCTATGAGAGAAATAAATAAATAAAACTTGAATTACAAAAGGATATTAACATTTTGCATCTTGGCTATTTTGGATTTGTAAAGATGGACTAACTATGGTTAAACTGTATGTCTGTTTTATTATAAGATCTGTATTTGTTCCCACAGGATTCTTTTGGAAAAGTTAAGGAGATAAAGTGGTACAAGTAAAGTGGCTAGGGCTTCTCTGGGTAGAACATGACAGAGTCACTGAACTCCAATTTGGGATTAGTTGAGGGAGTCTAAAACCTTGTTCACTGTGTCCAGAGACAGCAGTAGTAGTAGAAACCATACAATAAATCTGTTCTTGAAAGATCCTGCAATTCAGTTTTCTAAGCTTAATGAATTTAGACAGTTCAAATGAGACATTTGGCTGAATGCCTGCATTTTTCATGAGCTTAACTGAAGTCAGCTCACTATGGGTTAGGAGGCTTCAAATTTTGATTTCTAAAGAGAAGGAATGTAATTGCTGAAATCTCTGGACGTTGAGCCGTAATAGCTCATATCTGCCCTGATTTTTCTCTAATTATATATACAAATCTCTCCCTGCTGATTTAGGAAATACTTTACTGGGTTCACAGTTCATCTGTCTGCCTGTGAGTTCTGTCAGGTCATACTTAGAGTGACAAAGGACTTTGGAGAGTTTATCTGAGAAAACCCTACCTAATTGAGTATTTAACCTGGAGACAAATATTGGCTTCTCAGATTAGAAGTAAAACTACAGAGATAAATCATTTTGCTAAAGGATTTAGCATCTATCTATTGTCAGGGACTAAACTCCACTCACTATAGACAACAGTAGACAACAAGGCGAAGGGCAACCATAGAGAACTCCCAGGGGAAGCATCTATTCTAATCCTCAGTAGTTCAAATCTAAAAGTCACTGGGAAAATAGTTTTAGCAGATGTGATTGCTGCAAGAGATCAGAAACAAAGTCCTTTAGATAGCAAAAGCCCATTCCTTGAACTTTTAAGATTTTTCAGTATTATGTGAAATGATTAGAATTTCCTGAAATACAGGAAAATCTCACATGCTAAGTTATTTGAAGGCTATTCAGGAAATGAAACAGAATTAAGTAACATTTATGCTTCATTTAAAGTCATATAATGCAATATAAAAGTTAGGTTATCTAATGTGTTATGTCAATCTTCAACAAAAATAATGCATTATTTGGGGGGTGGTAAGGATAAAAAAAATGTATTGATAAAGGTCTAGTACTTCAAAGTTTGATGTCTTTTAAAAAATCTGGTTTATGTATACAGTTTTTTATTTTTTAATGTTACAGAAATGCATTTCAAAGTCTAAATTTTTAATACTTTGAACAAAATTTTCCAAGGGGCAAATGTTAGAAGTCACAAAGTTTAATTCAATCCAACAGGAATCCTGTGTATTTCCAGTTAAAATAAGAGAAATAGTTTAAATTCAACCTAATGATTTGCAAAAGGACACGATTGAAATAAGATTGATTTAATAATGGCAATTAAGAAATAACGAAAGATGAAATAGTAGGTTAAGACTCTCAGGAATCTCTATGAAGACACTTCTGATGATTTCGAAACTCTCAGATATCAAGGAAGTGGTTCCTGTTATGTCCATATTTAGTAAAAAATCAAACAAACAAACAAACAAAAAAACTGCTAGAAATATATGGTAAAGCGAGAGCTAAGGTTAGCAAGTAAAAGGAAAAATAATAATAATAGGAGTGTGATTGAGCCATGATACATAAAATAAAGTTGAAAACAGGTGATAGAAAAGGAATTAGTCAACTTATTTATTTTGGTCACCAATGATCAAGAGTGGCTTAGGACACTATGAATTCTACAGAAGTCTGGACTGATCAATGGCTTCAAGGAACATGGGGAAAGCTTCAGCAATGTGTCTTCACATATGTTAAAATGTAGAATGGACTAGAAATATAAAAAAGTGACTTTTACTAGCATCCAGGGCTCATCAACACTACAGACAGAACTGAAACAGCAGAGAAGAAGGTGAGTCACTATTAGCCTGATGTTCAGTTTAAATTAAATGATTATTCTCACTACTAAAATTGTCCTCTTAAAATTAGAGTAATGATTTAAATTACTGTGTTTAGAACTTAGTAAAGCAAAATTAATGTTTCTCTAGCCTCAAAATCTGCATTATTTGCTCCTTTGCTCTCACTAATTCTGTGTTCCAATGTCGTTTTGTCAGAGAAACTGTCTCTGACTCCCCTCTGTAAAAGATACCCCATGTACTGCCCAAATTTCTCATCTTACCTCTCTGTCCTGGACCTTTGCTTGTTTTATTACCTAAATTCCTACAGTAGAATGTAGCTTATGAGTTCAGCATTTTATTTTATTTTCCTTTGGAACCCAGATCCTGGAAAAGTCCCTGGTATAAAGGAAACACTCAAATATTTGTTAAATGAATAAATAAATCATACAATTTATTTAAGTTTATTTCTTTCTTGAGTGAAAGACAGAGAAAGAGACAGTATTTCCAACAAGGTCTTCACATTGCCATCCCCCCAGAGCTTAAGCCAGCCCTGGATCATGGGCAAACACAGGTAGAGTGCACTCAGGGAGGTTTATGAACCTTTCCTGCGTGGGTCAGCCTTGCAGAGCATCACACTTTTTATGACTGTGCCACAGTTCTACTCCTGACTGATGCATCATAGAGAAGGTAGCTCCGGGCAGAGATGGGAGGGGATACATTAAATATATTTATACAGTCTCCTCGCTTCTGTGTTGCAGTTCAGAAACAGAGTTTTGAGTATTTTTCACATAAATCCAGATTGACCTCTTTTCACTGGTTAAAATGTTTCATCTCTTTCAGAATAAGGAAAAAAAAAGTGACTAAAACAAGTGGTTAAAAGCTAAGTGGATAGGGATCAGCAGATGCTGTAATGGCTATGTCCCTGGACCCCCACGTAGTGTCTGCGGTTGGAGTCTCTGACCTGGCAATTTTAAACTCATGCCAAGTGTGTGTGAGTGCATGCCCAAAATCCCGAGAGGAGAATGGAGGAGAAGAGATTGTCACCTATTTACAAAATAATAGGTGACTAAGAAGTATTAGACCTCTCATTAAGTTTGAGTGTAATATCGATAACAAATTACTAAATCTTCTGATTTATGAATTGGGGCTTTATGTTGTAAAGCTACATATAAAGGTACTTGTACCAATCACAAGAGTATGAAATAAATTCATGGCTGACATTTGTTTTGGTTGAAAGCTTAAAATACTATTACTCTGTGAAGGTCATTGATGAGAGGTTTTTGTAACTACTTTTTTATTTGTGTGTAAACGACATATATTACTTCCCAATAACAGTGGTCTCTTAGGTAGCAGACCAGCTTTAGATGTGTATATTCTTAGTATCTGGGAGCCCTGCAGAACAAAACCTCATGCTTTGTACTAAATATATTCTTAGAATGGAGATACCATGAAGAGGACTATTTATCCTCTTAGTTGTTTTTGTTTGTTTGTTTTGAGAGATTTTTGCTATACGGTACATGTGCTCACCAGACAGAGACAGGGGTCAAAAAGCAAGAAATCACCCCCTACGGGGGATGATCACGCCACAATCTCTAATCCTCCATTTTCCTTTCGGGATTTTCGGCGCACATGCACACATACCCGAACCAGCATGCGTTTAAAATTGCCAGATCAGAGACTCCAACCACAGGAACTACATGGGAGTCCAGCAACATAACCATTACAGCATCTGCTGATCCCTATCCACTTAGCTTTCAACCCACTTGTTTTATTCACTTTTTTTCTTATTTTGAAAAATCACATTAGATAAGACAAAGCTGTACTGGACTATTCCTGCCTTCAATCTGGCAGAACCAAAGTTCTAATAAACCAAATAAATTATATGTAAAATAAGATTTTCTTTCTGATAAAACACAGAACCCTGTCAGTCACCACCAAAATCCAAGCAATTATTACTCAGTATGTAAATTAGAAATATTTTTTTTAAAATCAATGTGTTTTTTCCCAAAAATTTCCCAAATCACTTTTTGAGGTAATTACGTCCTTAAAATGAATTTATGGGCCTAAGAATAATTGTATTGACTGACTACAGTATATAAAGAATATATCTATACTTTCTCTAACTAAATCCTGCATAGAACAGTAACTAAAACAATATTATTTGAGAATTGGGGATTTCATCTTAGTATTTCAACACATGAATATAAGAACGTTCATACACATGCATGCATATACACAAAATGCCAATCTAATTAAAACTAAATTTCATAAAGGAAAAGACTGAAAAATCATTCAGTGGTAAACAGTTTTCACCAATATCAATATGGTACTGTTAGAATGAAGGTGGTAAATGATTAGAACAGGCAAAAACAGACAAACAGGAAACATCATAATTATATTTTAAAATTTACATGATGGAAAACCAAAGAGAGGGAATTCAGATTTAATTTTTTTTTCTAATAACAAAAACTTTTTGATGATTTTAATTTGTGGAGCTAAATGCTCCAATCACTTGCATCCCAAATGAAATCCAGGGACTTTCAAGATGATTTGCAACCTTTGGTATGCAGCTGTAGTCATGTTTTCAAGGCTACTTCTTCAAAATTTATCAAGTAAAACTATGTCATAATTTAGATTTATATCATTGAATAACTACTGAAATTTTGATTTAGTTTTTAAGGTGTATTTTTCCAATAAAACATCTGTAACGATGATTTTCAAAGTGTCATCCAAGCATCTATGGATCCCCAAGGACATTCCAGGGAGTCTATGAGATTGGAACTATTTTAATAATAATAATAAAACTTTATAACCTTTTCCCTTCTCAATATACCATGAGTGTGCAATGAAATTTTACGGAGGTTACAGGACATATAATAGTATTATATAATGGAAAGTATCGACATTAGAAATTTTTATGTAAGTCAGTAGTGAGGAGTGAGACATAATAATTAGATGTGTGTATCAACAAATATCTACTTCCTTATACAATATTTTTATGAAAAAGGAAACACACACACACGTATAGTACTATCTTCACTGACCCTTTCTTATCAGGCATACTGTTAAGAACATAGAGAACAAAAACCTTTGACATACTTAACATAGCATAGAAAGCAGTGCGAGAAAATATCCAATAAATTACGTTTTAAGCTTAAGCATTTTCTCAACTTTTCAAATTCAAAATTAGAATTTAAAAATTTCTATACCACTTTTCTATCCCACCTGTTGCTCAGAGATGTTTTAAAGATGAGAACAGCAGACAACCTGTGGCAGTGACATTGAGTCACGTGCTTCGTAATTCTTTAGTACAATTACTCTCTACCTAGGGGCCATAACTCTCAGTGCAGCAATGAAAACATTTTAATACATTGGTGAGCTGAATACTTGTTTCCAAACTGAAGAAACTCCATGTACTAGGTAAAATGTGTTGAGTGCTGTTAAAGTGAATGACTAACTTTTTTTTTTAAGAGAGAGATTTTTGGGAACTTGTGCTTAATGGAGACAGAGACTGAAAGTGAGAAATTACCGCCCGTGGAGATGGCCATATTGTAATCACTTCTCCTCCATTCTCCTCTTGGGATTTTGGGCATGCACACACGTGCGCCCAATGTGAGTTTTAAGTCATGTGTCTGGGACTCAAATCACAGTAAACTATGTGGGAGTCCAGGAACATAACCATTATGCCATCTGCTGATCCAAAAATGACTAACTTTTTTTTTTTTGAGAGGTTTTTGCTATAGAGCTTGTGTGCTCGCCAGAGAGACAGAGAGACAGAAAGCAAGAAATCACCCTCCCAGGGAGGATGGCCACGTTGCAATCCCTTCTCCTCCATTCTCTTCTCGGGATCTTGGGCATGCAGGCACACGTGCCTGGCGTGAGTTTTAAGCCACCAGGTCTTGGCGCGAACCGCGGTCAACTACATGGGAGTACAACAACATAGCCATTACACTAACTGTTGATCCCCCCAAATGGCTAACTTTTAAAACAGATTAACCAAAATTTCTCTATCCAAATAAATAAATAGCTGAGTGCACTGTTTTAAATGGTGACCTTGGTTTTCTAACATCATAACTGTAATCATATTCATAGTATACTAACCCAAATAAATAAAGTGAGTAGCTAAGCTGAATAATACTAGTTTTAGTTATAAAAACAATATACCAAACAGGCTTTACTACATATACAGTAATATGCTAGTTTTCTTATTCATTGAACTAAAATTTTATTGTGACCAGAGATTTTCATCACAGTTGTGCTAATTTCCCAAAATATATGCTTGAACAATTTTGAGTAATGTTACCAGTCTCAATCTATCTATAAAGGTAACACCAAAAGAGAAATTCCCAAAACATTTTGTGCAATAACATTTCTGTGGTCCATTCATATTTCCCAAAAGACAACTTATAATTGCAACTCATTTAGCTATTTTGATGTGTTAAAAAAAAAAGAAACAGCAGTCCCATCATTTTATACCCATATTTCATATTTAGGTTAAATTATAAATTTATTGGACTAAAATTAACTAAGACTTATAATAGGAGATTAGATCTAGATTTCCATATTACTTTAGAAAAACATTCAAATTCTTACTTCTAAAAATTAAGCCAAGACCCCTACTGATATTTTGCAGAATTTCCAAGAAAATGCAAGAATGTAAACTAAAGAACTTTAAGTAGTTATTTATTAGTAGTGAATGAACCTATTTGGTCACTGTGTTTTTTTTAGATTCTTCTGAGACTAAAACACAAGTGCAAAGAGCCTGCTCTACTTTTATAGCTAAATGCTAAAGAGGAATTTTGATGCTGATACACCATTTTTTTCTACTAAGGTAAAAAAAAAAAGTGGTCTGAAAAACATTTTGGTCCTGACAAAGTAATAAGCAAGATAAAAAAGCTCTGAAAGTGAACATTATGTTTTCAAGTTCCTAGCAGAAGAAAATCATTCTGAAGATCCTAGCAATCAAGAGCAGCATAGGGAGCATGGGTGCTCTTATTTGAAAATGGAGGGGCCAGGAGGTGTCGCAGTGGTGATATTACTGGATCCATGTGGGAAAGGCCTTGGGTTCATATCCTAGGACCTTCCTGAGCACCCCAGGTATGCACACATGAACTGGCTGACACTGGCAGTGGATTGCAATGTGATGACCTTCTTGGGAATGCCTGACTCTATCTCACTGTCTCTCTGTTTCTTTGTCTTTCTATCTTTGTCTTATAGAAGAAATAAATAAACTTACGGAAAAGAAAAAAGAATTAACTGTGGCATAGAGGTTGCAACCTGATTGAATAATCAGAAATTTAACATTTCAAATTAAAGTGTTTCATCAATATAATAATAATAATAAGAGGGTTAGCACATTATTATGAATAATGGGATTGTTGTAATAGCAAAGAGAATGCAAGCCGGCATTCAGTCCGTGAACTGCATTAAAGCTCCTACAGTGGCAGAAGGTTATGAAGGATATCTTTAGAAACCAAAATAGCAATGGATGGAGTGGGACAAGTTCTGTCCTTGGGACAGAACTTATGTTATCATTTGTTGTCCGTGTTGTCTCCCGTGATGATAGTTCAGTCATAAAAGTAATGCTTTGCTGCAGAGTGTTGGCAGCGACTTTTTATGGAGATCAGAGAATGAGTACTAAAAAGCACTATTGAGGTATTTACTGGTTTTGCAGTTTTGTCAAGTATTCAGTTACGTAACCGTAGTCACTAAACTATCAATAATTAAATGTAGTTTAGTTTTAAGATATAAAATTTCATTTTATTTCTCTTGTTCTTACTCTAATAAACTATGTTCCTAAGAATATTTTATGCCAACACATTTATTTTAAAATACTTAGATTCAAAGGGAATGCAAAGTGAATCCTTTACACAGTATTAATGAAAATAGGAAATGAGAGAAAAAAGTATAATATATAAGGCCATCGGGAGAGTTCCAACTCTAAACCAAGGTATTTAGGAATATGCCAGGGGCATCATGCAGCTTTATTTCTGCAGTTCTATCACCATGGCTGTACTTAGAGATGAAACTCAGTCTTCCACAGTAAGCTTTTTCTCAGAGTAGGTTTAATGGTTATGTGAGGATATTGGTTCTTGTAAATGGAAATTCCAAGACCAGATTAGTGGTTTTAAAAAGTTTTATTGTCGGGACCAGCAGTTAGCATAATGGCTAATGTCGCTGGACTTCCATGTAGTCGACCGCAGTTAGAGTCCTAGGCCCAGTGGCTTAAACTCACACCAGGCACGTGTGCATGCATGCCCAAAATCCCAAGAGGAGAATGGAGGAGAAGGGATTGTGGCATGGCTATCCCCCTGGGGGATGATTTCTCACTTTCTATCTCTCTGTCTCTCTCTGTCTTTCTGGTGAGCACACAAACCCTATAGCAAAAAACCTCTCAAAAAAAAAATAGTGCATTGTTTAAATAAATTGTGTACAAGGACAAGATAAAGTACATTACATTATTACTTTTTTACGTGCTAGAATTTATGTGTACTCACAAGAGAGAGCACAACCCTAATGGGGCGTGATCATGCCACAATCTTTTTTCTCCATTTCTCCATTCCATCAAGGCTTTGCCACACATGCACGTGTACCCAGAGTATTTTCAAGCCACTAGGACTGGGATATAACCCAAGTTGGCCGTGCATACTTCAGAACTGGCCTTTATTAAATAATATTTTAAAATGGTACTTTATCATTTAGAAGATTATGCATTTTATAAAGGGATTTCAAAACTTACTGAAACAAATGGAATCATAATACGAGTTTAGTGCTAGCTGGTGGTATGGTAATTAAGGCAGCTGGATCCCACATGGCCAATGGCGCAGTTCAAGTCCAGAATCAGCAGCTTGAAAACACATTTTGGGCATCAGGCTCATATGTAGATGTACCCAAAATCCCAACAGGAGGGAGATAAAGAGGAAGAGTTATTGTACTGTGGCCATTCTCCATGGCAAGTGCTTTCTCGCTCTCTCTCTCTCTCTCTGGTAAGCACACATGCCTTCTGACAAATTTTTACAATATTAAAAATTACTGTGTTATAAAAATTTTGAAATCCATCCATAGCTTTTTCATAGAATGTATTTTATATGAACTCTTTGAAGACCCCCTCATATTTTAAGTTTAAAAGATAGATTGTGGGCCGGAAGGTGGTATGGTGATTAAAGGCGCTGGATTCCTGCATGACTGATTGTGATTCGAGTCCTGGACCTGAGGTTTGCTTTCTCACTTTCTCTCTCTCTCTCTCTCACTCTCACTCTGTCCCTCTCTGGTCAAATTAAAATAAATATATAAGGTTAAAAAATAATTATTTAGGAAAAAAAGGTGGATTAAATATAAATTTATTTATTTATTAAAGTTATAAATGAAAAAGCAAAATGGCAGATTATAAAACATGAATTCATATAAAAAAGTACTAGATTTTTGAAAAAATAAAATCATTTTACATGTTGGCATACACAGTGTGATCTCCTGTTTGTAAGTATGTAAAAATTTAACTATATATGAAAATGCACAGGGAATATTTTAAACATATACAATTATAATGTTAATGGTTATTTTAGAGTAGTCCTATTAGTCATGATTATGGTATTTTTATTTTTTGTTCATATGTGTTTTCTAAATTCTCTGCCATAAATTTTCTCTAAGGAAATGACTCTTTAAAGAAATAAATCAGAGACCAGCAGATGGAATACTGGATACATTACTGGGCTCCCACATGGCCACCCACGATTTGAGTCCTGGACCCTGTGTCTTGAATCTCATGTTGGGCAGGCGTGTCCAAGATTCCAGGAGGAGAATGGAGGAGAAGAGATTTGGTCATCCCATTTGGGGGCTAATTTCTCACTTTTTCTCTCGCTGTCCCTGTCTCTCTCTCTCTCTTTCTCTCTGGTGAATACACTTGCCCTTTGGCAAAAATCTCTTGAAAAAAAGATCATTAAATATATGAAGAAATATTCAAATGCACTTTAAGTCAAAGGCTGCAAATTAAAATAATTATATATGATATCTCTTAATATGCAAATATTTAAAATAACAATAATACCTAGTTTATGGAGAGTGCAGAGAAGTATGCTTTTAAAATTAGCACATTTCTTTGACAAAGAAGATTTAATTTTAGGACTCTAAGGAAGCCATTAGATTTCCACAATTATGAATAAAGATGGATCATTTATAAATTTATATAAAATATTAAAAATTAGATATAGTAATAATTTGGTCTCTAATTATAATTTTCTCATAAACAGTACCACCAGAAAGTAGAATATGTCTAGTTGCTAAAAATGAAAATGAAATATTATTTATTGGCAGTGAAACATATTCAAGAGGTATGTGGCTAAAGAGAAAAAGGGTACACAATGGTGTTGTGAATAATCCTAATTTAGTAATGTACTCATGCATATGTTTGTATTTATAAGTATGAAGAATAATCCGAAAGAACTGACTCACAATGTTACAAGTATTTTCTGTGAGAGGTGAAATTATGAGCAACTTTTATCCTTTCCATTGCTTTGTTTTGAATTTTTTTAAACCATGTGTCACTTATATTAACGTTGATTTAAAAATGTTTTCAAATTATATATCCTACGATGAGGATAGAGTCACAAAGTGTGCTTACTAAAGATACTCAACCATGATAAAAACAGGGGTAAATATAAAAATACCAAGTTTTTAGGCATGCGAGACCCTTGCTGCTTTTTGTGAACAGGTATTAAATCAAAGTGCAGATCTTCAGATTTTAAATCATTACCTACGTTTTAGAGTGACCCTCTATTTTCCCAGAATATGCAATAATATTTTAATTTTAGGAGATACATTTTCTTCTGTAGAAAACATAATTAACAATGGATTTTGGATCACGATTTCTACCTATTCATGAGTCAACATGATACAAGATGGGAAACAAAGACAGAAAGGGGAGAAAATTCAGTTACTTACTCTTGTTGTATAGGCAGCTTCCGGGTCATCTTCTAGAACACGTGAAAGTCCAAAATCAGAAACCTTACACACCAAATTGCTATTGATCAAGATGTTCCGAGCAGCGAGATCTCGATGAACATAACCCATGTCTGACAGGTACTTCATGCCAGATGCTATGCCTCGAAGCATCCCTACTAGCTGGATGACTGTAAACTGGGCGTCATGTTTCTGCAAGGCATTCCGAAAGTACATTTAAGGTATTTTGCTACTTCCTAAAGATACTTCTTTTTCAGCTAAAATCAGATGTACCAAATTTTGTAATTAGACTGACCACACACTTTGGTTGGTTGATTGTTTTTTTGTTGGTTTGTTTGTTTTTCAGAATGGATCTCTCTGTGTCACAAAGTTTCTGCCTCAGTCTCCAGAGTAGCTGGGGCTTGAGGCATTTACCACCACAACTGACTTTTTACAGTAGCCAGGAATTGAACCTGTGCCTCCCACATGGCCTCATCCTGCAAAGGAGCCGCATCAACAAGCATACTCCTGGGTCTTCAGGCATTTACCACAACTGACTTTATACAGCAGCCAGGAATTGAACCTGTGCCTCCCACATGGCCTCATCCTGCAAAGGAGCCGCATCAACAAGCATACTCCCTTAGCTGAGCCCACAGTTTAGTAGCAACCATTTAAAAATTAACAAGACACATGGATAAATGGAAACATGGCTAAAATAATCTAGAACAATGACTGCATTACCAAATAGTCTAGAGCAAGAAGTATCCTGATATTTGAAATCAATTTCAAAACTAGGATGTTCTGTCTTTATGTTATATACCATTTCCTCCTTGGAAATATTAAGGGCAAAACCAAAACATAAAATGATTATTGTGGCTATGGGTTAATAATTATTGGTTTGATTCCATTTTTAATCTTCTTGGTATCCAGAGAGTAGATCAATTGCTCCAAAAAGGTAGATATCAATATTTTAATTATCAATAATAGTTCATAATTATTAAAATATGTTATTGAATATTTATGCTTCTCCCCAACACCAAGTTGCGGGTTACAAAATCAAAAGCAATAAAAGACAAAGTCATATAGCCCAGAATCTAGAAAACTTCTTATCTGCTTGGATTAAAATAGAACTATATAGTTTATGATGCATATATAAGACATTAATATAAAAGTTCATGTCTGATTACAGCTATACAGACAATATATATTTTTAAGGTTTTTGACACAGGGTGCATATGCTTGCCAGAGAGAGACAGTTAAGGAGAAAGTGAGAAGTCACCCTCCCATGGAGTATGGCCATCCCTTCACCTCCTTTCTCCTTCTTGGATTTGGGGCATGTACGTACATGCACCTAGTGTGATTTTCAAGCCACCAGGTATGGAACTCGAATCACAGTCAGCCATGTTGGAATCCAGCACCTTAACCACCACAACACCTGCTTGCCCCAAAACAATGCTTAAAAAATATTTTTAATATAATATACTACTGATGACTGTTAGCATTCGAACTTAAGAAAATGTTTATATTTCTTTAAGTATGATTTGTGAAATATGTTAAGATATACCATAATAAATATTTATTAAGATATATTAAAATAGAAAAAGTATAAATTTAAAGTATATATGCATGTTTATATATTTATTTAAAGAAGAGGAATTATTTCTATTCGTGTTATTTTTGTCTAGCATTATGATTCTTCCCTTATGTTTTTAATTGAACTTGGCAGAACAAAAAGTTTAAAATAGGTTGCAAACTTCATTTTCAAAATATAAACCATTGACATTTGGATATTATAAGATAAATATGTAATTTTATAGTTTTCCTCTCATTATCATAGAAAAGTCCAGTTTTATTTTAAGCTTAGATTATCTGACTTTGGGGGACAAAAATAATAGAAGGTGTCTCTAACATTTTCAGCACTTCGTACAGAATACAAATATATATATATGTATGTGTGTGTGTGTGTGTGTATATACATACTTATATATGAACACGTACATGTAAAATCTTTTACTTACCCGTAAGAAACTGTCCAAGGATCCATTCTCCATGTATTCTGTGACAATCATAACTGGTTTACCTAGATAAAGGATAAATACTAAATTAAATATGTAAACATTTCCAGTCAACAAATATCTTTCAATGAATGTATACAAAATGCTTTGATACACTTGATGAATATAAGATATTGAGAACTGTCTCATACTTCCAAATTTTTAAAATATGGAATTTAAAAAGCAAAGCTGGGACCAGCAGGTGGCATGGTGGTTAAGGCGCTGGACACTCCCACAAGGCCAACCAGGGTTCAAGTCATGAATCTAATGGCTTGCTTTCTTAATTCCTCTCTCTCTCACTCTCACCCTCTGTCTCTCTCTGGTCAAACTAAAAAATAAAATGAATGAATAAGTAAAATAAAATAAATATTAAAAATAAAAAAATAAAAATAAAGAAATAAAATTTTAAAAAACAAAGCAAAACAATAAATAAACAGCTTCAGTGGAAAATGAAACATTAAAAATAACAGGAGACTGGTTTTTAGAACAAAGGCCTATAACCTATAGTATCCAAATTGCCTTATTTTTCACTTTAATTTTTAAGAGGTGTTTTGCTATAGGTTGTGTGCACTTGCAGAGAAACAGAGAGACAGAGAGATTACTTGGGAGTCTGGTGACATAACCATTATGCCAGCTGCTGGTCCTGCCTTCCTACCCTCATGGCTTTTGCATGTTTTGTTGTACAAAACAATTGCAAGTAGTAATTATAATCTTTTTACCTGTATTCGACTAACACACTAAAATTAAAATCCATGCTGACTCTGTTTAAAAGGAAAATTAAAAAGAAAATGGCTTTTGGCAGTAACTTGTAATAACCATTTGGAATTATGTGACTTTAAATACCATTAAACCTTTTAACCAGAATTTTAATGTATTTATGTAGCACTTATTATGTGCAAGATAGTAGCTTAATTATTTTATATATATTAATGTGTTAATTATCATTTTCATTTTACACATGATAAAACTGAGACACAAAGGTTAATTAACTTGCTCAGCATCAGAGCTAACAAGTTATAGAGACTGAAGTTTCAACACTAACACTACACTGTTACTGTTGGAAATTTATACTATGAGGAACATTTAAAGTATGAGAAAGGATCAGACAAAGAAGGGGCTAAATATACCAGAGAGGGAGAGCTACAAATAGAATAAGCATGCAACTAAAAATACTGATTTAGTCAATTACCACATGTCAATTCTTTGGATTTTTTAAAATTGAAATGATAACTGAAAACTGTAACACTTTAGGGAATTGTTACACTATAATAGTGCATTAACAAAGCAAGGAATATTACATAACACTGTATGTTTTATGATAACTAGGAAAATGAGTAATGCCGCAAACAGTCTAAAAAGAGGAACAGAAAATGGATACTTTTGATGTACAAGAAATACTAGCAAGCACTCCCTATAATTAGAATGATATAACTTTGTACTTAACACATGTGACATCACTAAACCTTCCTTGTATCCTTAGGTTTTAGTAATACGTATTGTTATCATTTTTCTGTTTTATCACTAAACCTTCCCTGTATCCTTATTTTTTAGTAATATGTATTGTTATCATTTTTCTGTTTTCTCATCTGGAAGCATCGTGGATTGAAATTACTAGTTGAAGTCACAGTTAGCTAGTAGTTGAGCAATATGGCTCTCTGGTTTCAAAGCCTAACATGTTAGTCTCGAGCTTTATTGCTGCTATATTATTTTTCAAATGTAAATCCACCATGTTACAAGAAGGAAAATCACTTTATTTCCAAGTCTAGAGGACTTGGCTAAGTGTTAACCTAGTACTACTGGAAGGCCTTGAACGAAAAATAGATTTTTTTTGTTCATTCATTTCTTCTATCAGAGACACAGAGAGAGAAAACTCCAAACAGATGAGCACCTCAAACTGAGGCCATGATCTGCACCCAGCCTCAAGCAGCCCTGGATCATGGGCATCACGTGCCTGGAATACTCAGGAGGGCTCCAGGTGTGAACTCGGAACCATCTCAAGTGGGTCAGCCTAGCAGAGCCGCATGCTTTACTTCCGTGCAAACCATCTGGCCCCAAGCAATATAACTTTTAGCAAACATCATTATGTACGCCCAGCTTATAACACACATAGACTTTTTCATATATGTCTTTTATATCATGAAGGTTATTTTGCCAATCTGATGCTATAAAGTAACATCTTATTTTGGCTTTTTCCTTTCATAAGTAAAAATGCTTCACTTATCCTAGTTCTGAATTAAAGATTAGTATTATGAGAGCTTTACTTACTATACATTTAGTTAACTTGATATATCCTCCGAAGTTCATCTTATTGATTGAAGTGAGAAGAAAACTACGTAAATGTATAAAATTGCTCAGATAAGTTTCATATATATTGCCAATCAATTGATGTGTTGATCTATTTTCCATTAAGACAAGATATTGATTTATGTATGTTTTAGGTATGACACCGCATTTATCTTATTGCTCTATCAATACTAATGTCTGAAGAGTCATTTTAGCCAAAATCTGGATTCTCCAGAACTTGCCTTTTTTTTTTTTTTGAGAGGTTTTTGCTATAGGGCACATGTGCTCGCCAGACAGACAGAAAGCGAGAAATCACCCCCTAGGGGGGATGGCCACTCCGCAATCCCTTCTCCTCCGTTCTCCTATCGGGATCTTGGGCACACACACACACGCCCGGCGTGAGTTTTAAGCCATCGGGTCCGGGACGTGAACCTCGGTCGACTGCATGGGAGTCCAGCAACATAGCCATTATGCTAACTGCTGGTCCCTCGCCTTTTCAAAATTCAAAATAAATTGGACTGGATAATATTCAAGAAGAAAGGGAAGATTCCTTGGAAACTTTGATCTCTCCTGAAATAGTAATAGACCTCTCATCACTGGTCCCAGAGATAGGCCTGGCATGAGTGGAATAAATGAGGGAATGAAATCCTGAATGCATGTTCTGCATAAACCATCTCAGTTCCTGTGTTCATTTGTTAGTATAATTTGGGGAAAAATGAATGCTACTGCAATTTCACGAATGCTCTGAATATAGTCACAGATATTTGGGCTCACACCGCCCACTCTCCATCACTGACCGGTTACTGCATTCATGTACTACGCAGACCTTTATTCACCACTCTTCCTTCTGGCTCCCAGCCTCATGACCATTTCATTTCTCATTAGCATGTCTAGTAGAATGTTTGGCAAGGGAAATAAAAGTAGCTGAAAAATCAAACCAGTCAATTAAGCAAAAGCCCCATGACCATTCAGAAATCAGATCAGGCTGCATTTAACTCTGTAATTTAGGTATTTGTAAACACATCAGTTAAAATGGACAAGTCTGAAAATGTGCTTTGCATTAAGTTCAAAGATGGAGCAAACCAAATGTACAGACAAAGAGTAAACAGAACCACAAATAGTCTACCTTGGAAAGCAGATTCTTGACTTAGAGTTCCTCTTGTGATTTTGATTATGATAAAAGAAGGTTAAAAGAAAATAGACTCTGCAACAGTGGTGAGAACTAATTCTAACACACATTGAATGCGGGGAAATTGTTTATAAAATGCAAGCTCATCACCATTATTGTACAGTGTATTTGTATTCACATTTGCTCTTTCTTGTGCATTTTGACTTACAAATGACATGAGCAGCATCCTCAAAACAGAACCTGTATCATTCACTGTCTTCAGAGACTCCAAAGCACATCTGAGTGTGTACACGAACTTCAATGAAAGGACTATTCCAAGACTGGGGGAACTGAAACCCCATCAAAAATGAGCAAAACAAAATTTACAGAGAAGTCTTGTCTTTGTTCTTAAACTGATTTACAATCATAGATAAAATGGTGATCTTTCACAATTAGAGATTAAAGGGAAGCAAATCAGGCTGGTGCAATCAATTTATTTCCTTAACTAACCCCAGTGACTCAGAGAGATTACTGATCATTGAATCACTGCTTGATGAAAGAATAAATGTGGTTCAACATGTCTAAGGATTCCAGATTCAACCCCTGAGAGTTCACCATGACTTTCTTAATCACATTTTCTATAAAAAGCAGAAAAGAGCGATGTGATATATTTATATGTAGTCAATAATAGATATATTTTCTTTGTAATTTTCAAATTAATGTTGATTTCTAGATTAAAATATTATCATTTTAACACAAAATACTTATCAGTTACTAAGATATTATAAATTATTGAAACTTAATTAATTTCCAGAGAAAATGATATTAACATCTATTAACAACTGTTATTGTGTCTTACACTTAATACATGCTGAATTGAGGTGAAGGAACCAGGTTTCTTGTTCCTATTTTAAAAGAATTGCTTGTAATATTTAACTAGCAAGTATGATGCTTCTAGATTTGTTATTGGCATATTTATATACTTCTATTAGACATACATATTTCTATGTATGATTCTAGTAAAGAATTCAAAATTGAAGTGGTTGTTTGATCTCTGTACCTGTTGAGATTAATTTTTCTTTTTATCTATTAATGTTGTGAATATTTATAATTATTAATTTTTTTTTTGGAGAGATTTTCACTATGGGGCACGTGCGCTCGCCAGACAGGCAGAGACAGAGTGACAGAAAGCGAGAAATCACCCCCCAGGGGGAATGGTCACGCCGCAATCCCTTCTCCTCCATTCTCCTCTTGGGATCTTGGGCATGCACACACATGCGCCCGGCATGAGTTTTAAGCCACCGGGTCCGGGACACGAACCGCAGTCGACTACATGGGAGTCCAGCGACATAGCCATTACGCTAACTGCTGGTTCCCTATAATTATTAATTTTTTAAGAGAGAATTTTACTCTAGGGAGTGTGTGCTCTCTGGAGAGACGGAGAGAGACAGACAAAGAGAAATCACCTGTTATATTTCTTGTTTTTGTAGGAAAGTCACAGTATGTTTAAACTAGTGCTCTATAGAAAGCAGTCTTTAGGTACAAGATTATCATGCTGTAACAAATGTTTTAAGTTGAATATGATATTTCAAAAATATCAGAGAACAATCCTATCTAGATAATTACAGGAAATACATAATTCCACATCCTTTATCACTCAAATGTGGCTATTCCATTCAAAAGACAGAAGTGGACAGTGATAAAGAAATAACAGAAGTTATTTACGCATGCACAAGTAACATTCTTAGCTTATTTTTCTGCAGTTTTCCTAATTTTGTTAATGTGGGCACTTAGAAATGTTCTGAACACATTTATCAACTTGCAGTCATAAAGTGTAATAACAATTCTGGGCCATCAGAATTTTGCTATTCTAGCAAACTATTTCTGTAAATTATTACTAAAGTTAAAATAACATATGTATTTTCTATTAGGAATATGACAAGAAATGTAGAACTCTTGAGACAAGTGCGAAGAAAGCTTGAAAGAGACACAAACAGGAAATAATGACAATTTGGCACTGATATTCAAGTATGACATTGCATTCCAGCAACGCTTCCCTATCCTCCATGCAGGGAATAAGAAAGTGCAAACCAATTGCAAAGCTTTTGCTGCAAAGTGGACACTCAGACCAGTACTGATATATTTTAATTACGAGAATTCATCATAATATTTTGCCCATGGCAGTCCTCAATATTGCAAAGTTCCTATTAAATTACATGTCAGTATTTTTCATTTTCTAGAAAATAACCCAGGGAGGGACCAGCAATTGGAGTAATGGCTATGTCACTGGACTCGCATGTATCCGACCACAGTTTGAGTCCTGGACCGGGTGGCTTAGACTCATGCAGGGCATATGTGCATGCCCAAGACCCCGAGAGGTGAATGGAGGAGAAGGGATTGCCCTGTGGCCATCCCCCCAGGGGGAGGGGGGGTGATTTCTTGCTTTCTATCTCTCTGTCTTTCTGGAGAGCGCACACGACCTATTACAAAAACCTCTCCAAAAAAAGAAAATAACCCAGGGAAAAATGCATTTGATCCAATATAACTTCTTCTGTTTCACTAGGTGAAAAGTGTCCAATGTAAGGTCTTCTTACAGTCTGAACATTATTTAACTAATGGAGTGATGGCAGAAATATCAAACATTTGCTGAAAACAAGTTCCATCCTTTTGAACTGAAACTGAAATTGATAACACATGTTAGTACCTAGTTCTGAGCAAGGACTGTGCCCCCAGCTTTCTGCTACTTTGAAGATCAGAGACTCTCTCACCTTCTTTTGTTTAAAACCATCGAGCTCAAAATGTACCATTAAAATTGTTTATGGCTCAATTCAAATAAATGAAAATATAATGATTGAGTAAAGGGTTTTTTCTAAATGACTTGAAAAATAGTATATCATATAAGGGGTCTTCAAAAAGTTGACTGAAAACGTGTTTTCTGAAAAAAACTACTTAAGGATTTTATCTTGAATATTGTACCAAATAAGCTCATATTTTAATTTCATTTTTTCACAAACTTTTTGTAGTCTTGTCATATTAGATGTAGTGTTTCAAAGCACACAATCAATAGCAATAATAAAAATAAATACCTTTGAGTGATAAAAACATATGACTAGCTTTTGAGAATTTTCTATATATCAAGATTAACTGGAAAACTCTCAAAATTAACCAGAAATAGTAACTTAGATTTGCATAATCATTCACCATTTGATATATTCTTTTGCAATACCATCTAATTTGTAAGGTGTCTGGAAATAGTAAAACAGTACTGTTAATTCCATGTTATAAGTGAACATGGGAATCTATGTGAATGGTTTAAATTCACAAGCAGTTTCATAGTAAATACAATTGAATCAGAACTTGAACTCAGATCTGATGATTTATTTAGATATTGATATGTTTGTTTTTCCTTCTTACATACAATATCCTTTATTAAATCCTAAGCATCACACTGATTGTGTGTATATTTGTGTGTGTGTGTGTGTATGTGTGTGAGTGCATGTATTTCCAAACTCTACAGGTAGATTGATTTAGAAGTCATATAGTCTCAGGAAACAGTAAATAAGAAGAATAGAATGAACAACGTTTTGGGAGACAGAAGTGCCATAGGAATATAGTAAATCCAACATATTAACATTATTATGAGGCGTTCCTATTTCCTCCCAGATGTTACAGGGTGCCAGACTTAGAACTTTTAAATGTGCCACTAAGGAGTTCAAAATTTAATTCTAGGTCTACTACTCTATTATGTTTTCAATATATGAGATGACTGGGGTTTATATAGTCAGATTTGGCATATTCTTACATGCTTATTTGACCAGGGAGATATATCAAATTTAGAACTTTCACCCCAAGAATAAGGCAGTTGTAATTCATATCAGAATGTTACAGAATCAGACTTGAATAAGATGTTTAATATAATACCTGCAATTTTTAAAGGTCACTTTAAAGATATTTTTTCTTGCATTTTTCCATGGGACTCATTGTATGGATTTCTTTTCTAATTATCATAAGCCACAGTTAATTATTTCATTTTATATCTAATGGAAATTTGCCACAATAATTATGATTTAGTGTAGCTTATAATTTAGTAAACACATGCACATAAAATAGTAAAATACAATGGGTTTCTTGCAATGATTCATAACACTAAAAGCAAATAAAAAATCCATTCATGTTTGATAAAATAATACAAAAGTCTATCATAATCATGTACTCTATTACCAAACTTATATTCAAAACCAATACTTAGTTCATAGTGATTTTTATCTTTTCTTCATGATAGGTGTCAGAAATTTAAAGTTTTTTTTTTAAGTGTTAAAGGTTATTAGTTATCTCCCCATTTTGAAACTTGAGAGATTCTTTGGTTGAAGTTGTTAGGGAAGATTTTGAACATCAAAATATACAAGAATAACTAGGGTACAAGAATTAAAAAGAGAAACTAGTTTTTGTCCAGAGTTGGGGATAGAAGCAAAATGAACAGAACATGCTTTTTGTTTGTTTGTTTGGCATTTTTACTACAAAGTGTATATGCTCACCTGAGAAAGATGAGAGAGAGAAAGTGAGAAATTGTCCCTGTGGGATTGCCACACTGCAATTCTTTCTCCTACACTCTCCTCTCAGGTTTTTGGGCATGCACGCACATGCACCCAGAATCATTTTCAAGTAGCCAGGTCTGGGGCTTTAACTGTCCAGCCAGTGTGTGGAATGCCTTAAGGTTCACACCACCTGCTAGTCCCAAAATGAGTTTTTAATTTTATCTCCAGAATTCATTCACTAGTTAAACAAGATACTTGTCTTTTACAGTTACTGTTGCTCAACTGTGAAGGAAAACTTAGAGCTAACTCACAGGGCAGTGGTAAGAATGTCACAGTAACACTAATGCCAGGACTTCATAAAAGAGCTAGTGAAAAGGGAGTGAGAGGAAGGGCTGCATTAATACCAGTGCGGTGTTTTCTCCTCGGTGGGACTCAGGATCCTCAAACACTCCGTGAGGATGTCATGAAGGATATTAAATGGCTCGGTGACATTAAAATCCCAGGTAGACGTGACACTAAAGCTCTATAGACATAAAAATAGTCTATACATGATGTTGCTTTGAAGGAACAAAGGATTTTTTTATACTTCTTTTCAATTCTTACTACTGCGAATGGTGTTTTCATTAATTAGTAATTTTTTCAAATTTAAATGTTTTTTATTAGAAAATATTTTAATTACTACTAGTTTGACCTGACTTTTAAGATGCAGAGGAAAACCAACAATGACAACAAACAAACAAAAAACAGCAATAACAACAAAACTTACAAGACTAAATATGGATTTACAATATATAGCTAGATTATTCTACATTAAATTCTTGACCCCATTTATTAAAAAAGAATATTCAAAAAGAAATGCAAGTATATTTCAGTTAAACCATGCTCTATGAGAAAGGAAATGCCTTTTTAGTCACACTAAGTGAGAATAGGTATTAGTGCCATTTGGAAAGTGCTCTATGTAATGTTAAAGAAAAATATCATTGTGAAAAATATAATGAACAATGTCTGTTGGTAACCATAGAGTATGTAAATGTGGTGCCAATGAATTATCCCCTAAAGGATGCCAAATTCTCTGCCATATGTTGCCTTTCACTCAAGAGTTTGCTGCCAATTTTGCTTATTCTCCATCCTGTGCTCCAAACTCTTGAGGGGAAAAAGAGGTCCTAGGGCATTGTCAAGAGGTTTTCATTGGGATTGGAGCCAAAAATCACAGATCTGCCTCACGGGAACCCTTCGCAGCCTGGCTGGATAAACCATCATGGAAATAAGTTCAGCTCTCTATCATGGGCTGTGTGCCAGAGTTCCCCTGAGAAGTCAAAAATCCACATGGGACCCTAAATCTAAACTATTTTTAATCCACAGAGAACCCAGAAAAAGTCTTGGGTCTACTGTGATCCCAGCCTTTACAGCTCAGAAGAATTCCCTGGACTCCCATAATTTTCTTAAAGGTAAGAGGCTGAGGGTGGAGTAGAGATTTGGAAAATTAAATAAATCTGGTGAATAATAAAACTAAAGACAACTAGCTGGGGGTTCCTGGCTAAATGGACTCATTGCTTTTCCTCAATACTCTACATAAAAGTTCTCAATGATCCTCCTCTTTATAATAGTTTAATCAAATTATCTTCAAATAGTCCAATGTCTAGCTCTTAATATTTTTAAATTTGTTTTTTATTTGTATTGTTATTATACACTGACAAAGTATAGGTGCATCTATTTTTAAAGTACAAAATGGTATAATGATTTTTGAATGCTGTGGAAAGATTGAATTAAGTTAATTAACATTTTCATGGCATCTAATATTTAGCATTTTGATAAGAATTTTAGAAATTTCTTTTCTTAAATATTAATATTTTCAGCCAACCAGAGGCATGGTGATTAGTACTTTTTAAAAAATGAAAACTCTACTTAAGTATCTTTACTCTATTTTCAAAAATACCATATTAATCATAATTTAGTTTTTTCCTTAGAATTGAAGGTACTTAAGAAAAAAGTAATTGAGTTCGGATTTAAACCATCTTTGAGCAACAGGTGCAAAAGCAGGTCTTAGTCTTTACTTACTTTTAGTAACAACTCCTTCTAGCCGAATGATATTGGGGTGGTCAAATTGTCCCATTATGCTTGCTTCTCCCAGGAAGTCTCTTCTCTGTTTATCTGTATACCCTACTTTCAGGGTCTTGATGGCCACTGAGATCTCTTTTTTTGAAGGAAGTTTTAAGCGACCGCTACATACTTCTCCAAATTCACCTGTTAGAATTCAGAAGGATGACAACAAAATATAAGATTTTATATAATAAAAAATCATCATTGGAGAGAATTATTTTTCAGTAAGCTCACTAAATATATTTATGCCTTTTACCTACAAGAGCTTCACTGTAGGCCTTCAACATATTTTGGACGATGGTGATATGACTGCCTAGGAAACCACAGGACATACATATCCTGCTGGAAAATGGACCTGATGAGAAACTCCATATATTTTAAAGCACTGCACTATGACTAATGTAAGATGAAAAAAATGAGAGAAAGTTAAAAGCTGTATGTGTCAAACTTTTCACTCCCATTCTTACAGCTACCATTATTGCATGGTAAATAAGAGGCCAGCACAGATATTAAGGATTGGATATTGGCTTAAATTTAGATGTCCTTAACCATTTTGATTTTGCTAAGAGAGCCAATTTGGTTATATACTTAGACTCTCCAAAAATGAGAATGAAAGCATCTAGTATCAATTAATTTAATGGTATATAGCTGCACTGCATTATTGAATACTGACTATAAAGTTTCTGGGTTTCTGAGAAGAGACAAATGAAATAAAAATATCAAAGAAAACATAGCATGTTTTATCTAAAGAATTATTATGGAGGTATTTTCTTAGATTCAATATATTTAATACAAAGTTGTCTTCTTGTGCAATAAACCATAATTTGTTGAATATAAAGTTCTGCTAACTTTTAAATATTATAATCTGATTGCTATAAAATTATCTAGAACTAGTATGGGTGATTTTGAGCTTCCTTAAAGAAGAGACCCTTAGCATGCATTTCTCTTTTCCCATGGTTGCCACTGTGTTACTCCAAAGCAGTTCCATCAGTAGAAAGTTCCTTTCTCACAGAATTTCTAAACTTGTGGATTAGTAGATATGTTTTATACTACATTAAAAATATTTTTTTAATGTTAAAACCGATTTTTTCTGAAGTATTTTAAGATGAACTATGATTGAGACCAGCAGTTGGCATAATGGCAATGTGGCTGGACTCTCATGTAGTCAACTATGGTTCGAGTCCCGGACCCAGTGGCTTAAACTCATGCTGGGCACATGTGTGTGCATGCCCAGGATCCTGAGAGGAGAATGGCAGAGAAGGGATTGTGGCATGGCCATCCTCCCTCGGGGCTGGGGAGGGGGATTATTTCTCACTTTCTGTCTCTCTGTCTCTGTCTTTCTGGTGAGCACATGGGCTCTATAGCAAAAGCTCTCAAAAAAAAAAAAGATGAATAATGATTATTTTTTGATTTTCTGTGGAATGGCACAGCATCTTTGGTCTAATCTTCTTAGCATGAGTTTTCTATAAACTTCATGTCCCCATTTATCAGCCAGAAAGATGTGAAATGAGGGACTGGCTGTTAGTGTAATGGCTATGTTGTTGAACTCCCATGTAGCCAACCATGGTTTGAGGAGAATGGAAGAGAAGGGATTGCGGCATGGCCGGATGATTTCTTGCTTTCTGTCTCTCTGTCTCTCTCTGTCTTTCTGGAGAGTGCATGAGCCCTATAGCAAAAACTTCTAAAAATAAATAAATAAATAAATAAATGAAAAGAAGTGAAATGATTATTTTCTAGGGTTTTTTTTTTGATACAGTGAGGTTTTGACCCTCAAAAATATTATATTCTCCTACTGATCTGTCACCTACATAACAACAACAAAGACTTTACTCTTTCTAGAAAGTTCTAAACTCTCTCAGACTTGACCCTTTTCCAAAAATCCAGTCTTGTCACTGTTATGAAAGGAATGACTTAGGTTATAACTTGGCTAAGTCTTCTAAAGTCCAAAAGGAGATACCTGTGCATTTATTTATCAAATATTCATCAACTGTCAACAACATGGCAAACACTAAGGAAAACTCAGGTGTCATGGTAAACAAGGTAGGACTAGTTTCTTTCCTTTGAACAAGTATAGAGAAGATAACATCTGCAGCGATAGTGTTTCTTAGGATCCTAGGGAGGATTAGAGAGCAGAACTTTAGGAAGTCTATTGATCATGCTAAATCCAATGCAGAATACGTCATTATTGGTATGTGAGTATCAGAAGTTATGACGTAAAGCCAAGTTATGATGTAAAGTCATTGTCAGAATTCGCAGGCAAATGTAAAATTCCTTTCCTTATAGAGAGTTTTCTGAACATTTCAGGAGAGCTCCAGTTCAGTTTATGTAAAAATGAATTTGGAGAAACCATGAGGTGACATCTATAATGACCTTTAATTTTTTGAAAGAAAATTCTGACATCATCATGAATCAACATGGAACAATAGATCATGTGTTAAATTCAGGTGTCATCAGCACTTTAGGTGACATGTCACTTCATTTATAGCTACAGGCACAGCTACCTTTAAAATTCATGAAAATAGTATTTCAGCAATGTTAAGTTTGTTTTGCTTTGATTTTTGTTTTTAGCCATAGAGCATGTGTACTTGCCAAAAAGAGACAGAGTGAAGGAAAGGGAGAAATCACCTCAGAGAGGAAAGCCATGTGACAGTCCCTTCTCCTCCATTCTCCTTTCAGGATTTTGGGCATGCATGCACATGCATCTGGCATGATTTTCAAGCTACTTGTCTGGGATTTAAACCACATTTGACCATGAGGGAGCCTTAAACATCACAACACCTTCTGGCCACAGTGTTGTTTTAAAACTCACAAAATTTAATAATATTATATTTCATTAGATAAATACTAGAAATAGTCACCAATATATTATATGAGACATAGAAATATTAACTATTAATTTAATTATGTTTATAATAATTTAGAAGTACTGTGTTGGAAAAGTCAACAAAGACTTGGGTAATATAATTTCCATTATTTTCATCTAGCCCAGTTTTATATTGCCTTACTCAATTAAGTTTGTAACCATAAGAAAAAACTTAGATTGCATCACTTCTAATTAAAAGTATAACTACTGGATCTTAACTGATTTAATCTAATAAATGTAACTGTTACTATTTGCTCTTTGAAGTAGGTATGCTTTATGAGACTGGATACCATATTCTCATTTAACATGCACAATGAAAAAGTTGCTTAAAGTAAAATTCCTTGGAAAATATCTACTTGTGTGTATAACTAGAATGATCCCTTTCCTTTACCATACTCAAAGATCATTCTCCTTCTACTGATTAATAAGATAAGTATATCTTCAGTGAAGCTTCTATGGACCTCCCTGGATTGTGAGTGTGAGTGGAGGAGCTTAGAGAAGTGTCTAAAAAAGAGGAAGGGCCTGGGGATCACCCTTCTGAAATAGGAACATAGAAGGAGGCATCAGCCCCCTGCCCCCCTGTTTTCCAAACCTAGAGATCCCCAGTCTCAAGGAAAGACAGGAACAAACACAATTTTGCTGGGCCACAGTCCTGTGAAACCATGTCCCTGCCCAATGTCCACTTCCTATGCCCAGCTGTCACCTGCTTGGACAACCCCTGCATTTAAGGGCACAAGTCTGCAGACACTATGTCAGCTGGTACCTGCAACCTTTCTGTCTTCTCTGCACCTACATATGCAGGTTAACATTCTCCGACCACCTGGCTCCAAGGCCATATCAGAATTCCTGCCCATCTGCACTTGAAGCTGCACCATGGACACACACAGGCCCCATCTGCCTGAACTCATGACCATACAGATAGACATATAGACTCTGCCCACAGTTATGGGAGAGGGTATGTATGACCCACCATGTAATAACAACATCCTTGGCTTGTCCACCTGTGACAAATTGTTGATGGAAGGATGCAACCATGGGAAATGTCAGGCGCTGGTGCAGACAACTTTCTCCATCTCCAGAGACTGCCCAGGAATGACATTCTAAATAACTGGTCACTCCCTGAGTCACAACTCTTCAACTAATACCTGCATACCTCTTGTGGGCAACCCACTGAAGACAAAGGTAATTATTTATTTTCAGTTGATACATTCTTTTGGCTACTTTCACTGAAGGAGCATCCTGCTCCCTACATAGGGCCTGAGAACTTTGGTAGCTACATACACTATGGGAAAGCAGCGACATCAGTTCTGAGACATTCATCTCCTCTACAACTGGGACTCAAGTACACAACATGAGCCTTATTTAGAGCCCCCAATCAGAAACCAGGAGGACCTCACTGATGTCTCTAAACATATATAAAGTCTTTCACACTGAGCCCAACTGGAACCAAAGCCAGTATGACCTAGTTAAAACTCACACTAAAATACATAGCAGCTATAAGAAAAATAAAATAAATAAAATGTTACCACTATAATATCCAACCTATAAATTAAGAAGTATTTCATCAGATGCAGAAAAATCAACACAAGGATGCAAGAAACATGAAACATGAAAAAGCAAGGGAATATCTCTCCTCAAAAAACATACTAAAGCCACACTAACAATGGAAAAGATGCAGAATAGCACAAAAATGTCAGAAGTGGATTTCACAGTATTGATTATAACCAAACTCAGTGAGATACAAGAGAACTCAAACAATTTCAGGGGGAAAATAATTCAGACATAGAAGAGAGATTCAATAGAAATTGAAACACACACACACACACACACACACACACACACACAATCCAGAAGATGAGCAATACAATACAGAATTTTTTTAAAAAAATTCAGTAATGTTTAGACCTGAAGAAAAAAGAATCTCTGAACTTAAATACACAACTTTTAAAAAACTATCTAAAATAAAGAAAAAAAAATGTTATAAATGAAGAGAAGATTCAAGAAATCTGGGACAACTTTGGGGAATCAAATATCTGTATAATGAGTATCCCAGAAGGTAGGAAAGAGGGCAGAAAATCTACTTCATAAAATATTAACTGAAAACTTAAAAAGACCTACAGAGAGATACAGACATCCAGATTCCAGAAATTTAAAGGCTGACTAATAGATTTATCATAAGGTCTTCTCCAAGGCACATTTTTACTAAAATGTCAAAAGTCAAAGATAAGAAAAAAAAATCCTCCAAAATTACTATAAACACTAAGTTACTTATAAAAAGTACTCTATCAGATTAACCTCAGACCTTTAAGCACAACTTGATAGACCAGGAGGAAATAAGACTGTATATTCAAAGCACTGAAAGAGAACATTTCAACTACAAAATATGACAACCAGATAAACTATCCTTCAAATGGAAGGAAGAATAAAATAATTCACAAACACAAATAAGGAATTCGCCAATACTAGACTGACTCTTCAAGAAATATTTAAAAGAGCATCACAACAGGAAATGAAAGCAAGATAAATATCACTCCAAAAACACATTAATGGATTGGGAAAATATGGCACATACACACAATGGTAGACTACTCAGCCATAAATAACAATGAAATCTTCTCATTGAACACAAAGTCAATGAACCAAGATGACATAATGTTAAGGAAAATAAGCCAGTCCACGCACTATGAAAAGTGAAGGACATCAAAATATAAAAAGGAAGTACTGATAGATACCAGAAAGTACATGGGAGGGAGGGGATATTAATGGACAGAAAAATGCAAGTAGATACGAAGAGGGTATTAAACAGTGTGCCATAGCCGAGTAAATGTGTGGACAATTCAATACACACTGCCAAAAAAAAAAAAAAGAAGAGAGAAAGGAAGGAAGGAAGGAAGGAAGGAAGGAAGGAAGGAAGGAAGGAAGGAAGGAAGAAGGAAAGAGAGAAGAAAGAGAAGGAAGAAAGAAAGCCTAGTAGAAAGGACTATTATCAAATAGATAAAAATAGTGCAATGTTCAATGTTGAAAAAGATGAATATGTGATTATCATTAATTTGATCATTACACAGTGAATGCATGCTTGAAAAAGAACACCTTGGGGGCTGGCAGGTTGCTTGGTTGTTGAAACTCTGGACTCTCACATGGATGACTGCAGTTTGAGTCCTGGACCCAGAGACTTACTTTCTCACCTCCTGTCCCCCGTGTCTCTCTCTCTCTGATCAAGTTAAAAAATAATAACAGTAGATACAATTAAATTTTAAAAATTAAAAAAGATTTTTGTACCCCACACAGATGTACATTGATTATATAAAGCCCAGAAGTCCCAATAAGGAATAAGAAAACTATAATAAAAATGCACATTGGTCAATGCTTGTGGTTCAATTAAGTACTGTACATGAATGAAACCATTTAATCACAAAAAATTCTATAGAGGAGGCACTATTGTGATCTTCAGTGTCCAGCAGGGGCTTTGAAGTTAGAAAATATAAAATTCAAATTTGGGTTTTCAATTTTGGTGTGACCATGGCTATTCAAATTCTTAGCATTTGTTTTTTCATCTGCTGAACTGGAGATAGTAATACCTATATAAAAGCTAGTAGAGAGGGCTAGTAAATGGTGTGGTGGTTATGTAGTTGGACTTCAATAGAGTCTACTGCAGTTTGAGTCCCAGACCCTGTGGCTTCAGAATCATACCAGGTGCGTGTGCATGCATGCCCAAGATCCCAGGAGGAGAAGGGATTGTGGTATGAGCATCCCCCACCACCCCCCGCCGGGGGTGATTTCTCACTTTCCCTCTCACTGTCTCTCTGTCTCTGTACTTCTTTCCAGCAAGTGCACATGCATGAAGACAAACACCTCTTAAAAAAAAAAAATAATAGCTAGTAGAGTGAGCCAGTAGCATAGTGGTTGAGATGGCAGAAATTGGCCAACTGCGCAGTTCCAGTTTCAGTCCTGGTGGCTTTAGGTGGATGCTCAAGTATGCATGTGTGCACACCCAGGGTCCCTAGAGGAATATGGAGGAAAAGAGACTGTGGAGTGGACATCCACTGGGGGTGTTCTTTCTCACTATCACTCTCTCTCTTTCTCTCTCCAGTGAGTGCAAGCACCTTATAGCAAACTAAAAACAAAAATAAGTAAATAAATAATAAGAGAGCTAAATACTACTTACATGTCTACCATAAGTTAAGGCCTCAATAGATATTTTCTTACTTAATAAGTTTTCAGTATTTAATGTTTGAGAGAATTGCTAAATTGAAGAATAAAATTAAGAATTTTGGTCATTTTACATTCCTCACTAATAGGAACTTGCTTCTTTGAGAAAGTTATTTCATGGCTTAGTTTTAATTTTATTATTTGCAAAACAGGTATATTTCTTTTGATGATGCAGTGCAAAAATAAGAGTTTCTGTAACACCTATATATTTTTGTAAAAATATTTCTACAGAAAATTTGAGAATTGGCATCTCTCTCTCTCTCTCTGTCTCTCTCTATATACACACACACATACACACATACACACACACACACACATACACACACACACTGTCATATGAAAAGTCATGACATTTTTTTCTATGCAAAATGCATCATGAGGGGTCAGCAAGTGGTGTGGTGGTTAAGGGCACTGACTTCTACATGGCCAACTGAGGTCCGAGTCCTGGACCTAGTGGCTTGCTTTCTCACTTTCCTTCTCTCTCTCTCCCTTGCTCTGTCCCTCTGTGGTCAAATTCAAAAGAGAGAGAGAGGGAAGGAAGGAATGTAGGAAGGAAGGAAGGAAGGAAGGAAGGAAGGAAGGAAGGAAGGAAGGAAGGAAGGAAGGAAGGAAGGAAGGA
>NW_006159439.1:1331269-1340384 GCF_000334495.1 Tupaia belangeri chinensis | reverse complement strand
AGGAAAAGAAAGAGAGAGAAAGAAAGAAAGAGAGAGAGAGAAAGAGAAAGAAAAAGGAAGAATGAAAGGAAAGAAAGAAAAGAATGGTAAATAAAATAATTATTTAAAAAAAATGCATCATGACTTTTCTGACAACCCAATATATAATTTTTTTCTCCCAACTTAATTTACTGTGAACGTGACTAAAAAGGTTAAGTTTTATAATAATGAAATATAGTTTTTAATCAATATAATCAAATGTCAAAAATTCTTAACTATAAAAACCTCAGTTTCATGTTGTTTCTGTTTTTTTTTTTAAAAGACATTTTTGTTTAGGCACCTGTGCTTACTGGAGAGACAGAGAGATGGAAAGTGAGAAATCACCTCCTGGGGGGATGGCCATGCCACAATCTGTTCGCCTCCATTCTGCTCTCAGGATTTCGGGCACACATGTGCACATGCCCAGTGCACCAGCTGAAGGTACCGGGGTAAGCCACCAGGTCAAGGATTTGAACCCCAGTCAACAATGACATGAGAGTCCAGCACTTTAACCAGTATACCACCTGCTAGCCCCTGCATATTCTTTCTAACATTTGTTTGTTTTAATTTTTTTATAGCATATGTCTATGTTTCTTTGTATGTATGGTTTTAGATGGGGTCTTGCTATATGGTAACTCTCCAGCCTTAGCCTCTAAAGTAGTTGGGACCATTGGTGCATGCCAAGGTAACTGGTTTTCTAACCAGGTTCAATTCCTGGCTGCCTTAAAAATGGGGTCTCAGAGCAGCAGTGACCAACATGTGCTATCATGGATGGGCCTTGATTTCATATTCTGTCTTGGTAACAACAAACAAATAACAACAAACTCTCTGAAGACTATTCATGGCAACCTTGTTGGCATGCATGTTATACTGAATCCTCTCAGAAGTATAACTGACCCTTAATACCTACCTACTTGCAGATAAAATAGGCACAGTTTTAATGTTCTGAATGTGTCAAATTACAATATTGGATGGAAAACCCTAAATATGGGGCATATGTCTAATTACTTACTAATATGTTTGAAAAAAGAAAGGAAACAGAGGTTGTGTTCTAATCTTTAGTGATTATCAGAGATGAACAGATTCAGTATGAGTAGACATCCCCTTATCCTGTTTATCAGATACCATGTGTTTATTTTACTCCATGGTGTTCTGAAGATCTGGCTCTATCCATAACATCTCTACATAAAATCTTTCACCAAGGCAGACAGTCCCAGACTTCAAGGTCACTCTAATGACTGACTTTATAGACATGGGCAGAACAAAGGATTTCCTCTCTCATCAGATTCGCCAGGGAAGGGTGTAAAGTCCTCAGGCTGCTTTTGCTAGCATAGTTTCCATGCTGAAGAAAGGTGCATTCTTGTGGGGCCACAGTCAAACGAAGGCCTGCCGCATCATGGAACTGTTCACAGAGCAGCACTGGACGAATGAAACAGAGCAGTCCCTATGTCCCTGTTTCGGTCCTCAATTATCAATGACGGACAGTGAATACATATATTCTCCAAGTAGTACCTACTCTAGTGTTCCTTGTAAATATCAGTTTCGTATTTTAATATTATCTGCACTTGTTAATTTTAGGAGGATAAGACACTAGGAAAATCACAGGAGAAAATTTAGTCAATTATTATTTTATTTGATAATAGGAATTACTCACTGTGCCTTGTTTGCCTACTAACTACCAGCTTGAATTTTAAATACTGCTGCAGTGTGTAGAAAAAGAACACATTTCTACAAAGAGGGATCAATTATAAATATATAAATATAGAACTTGCAGAACATGTGGTCTGATGTGTCATGCATAATTCAGTGAGTTAATATCTCAATCTTTCACTCTCATTCTTGCATCAGCATTACTAGTTCGAATTTGCTTTGAGAGTAATATCTATGGGAGATGGTGCAAGGCTCTTTATTGTTGAACCATAGTTCATTCTTACTTCTGAATAAATTTTGTTTCCACATATGTTATGGATAGCCACGTGTTTATGTGTAAGTGTATATAATACTATTATTTTTACAAATATCTGAAGTTTTATTGGTAACATGCAATTGCTATTTAAAGTCATATCATAGCTGTCAATAAATGTGTGATTAAGTCAATGATTATGTTACAGAGCTACTTATATAAAGATAGCTTTGGCAAGAATAAGTTAATACCATATAAATCCAGCAAGCATCAAAGTGAACCACTTCATGCTATTTAAATGATCTTTTCATAATAATTGTGATGAAATTTATGTAACACATGTCATAATTTTATTTAGTATTGACCATTCCTTAATGCCAAAGAGGATTTTTAAATTGAAAATCAACATTTCCCATTACTGGGCTTGTTTTACATTGTTATCCATATTTGACCAAACAGGCTTTGTGACACGTGATCAGCGTAGCCACAGGAAGATTGAGCTGTTGCTGCTGTTGCTGCTGCCACCTCTGAAATTCAATAAATATAAGGGAGCCATGGTCTGTGAGTCTGTAAGTCTGGCACCTTTGAAATCATTACATTCCATTAAGCACTCCATGTATTTACTGCCTGCCTTTGATCACGAAATTAGAAAATGCCCCTTTCCAAAGCAGTATTAGACCTCAGAGCAATCTCAGGTAGCACTCCTTACATAGCTGTAAACTTCTGAGTAATGCTGGGGTTCTCATAATGGTTACCTGCTCCAACGACCTTGTCAATGGATATGTTGGTGGCATCCAATTCCTTGGCAAATTCATGAACTGCCTGGGTAGGGTCTTCATATGTGTGTGGGTCCACGTAAGTCCTGAGGCCTGGAAGTTTCACTATTGAAGAGAATGAAGAAAGACAGTATTTTAACTAGATTCATAAAACCTTTACTGAGCAAATATTATTGGTTTAAAAAATATCCATCCCAACAGGTGTATCAACGTTTAGTTTATTCTCTGGAATCACAGAAATTGGCAGTGATGTTGACCTATGTGTTGAAAATTTAAGAAAATTTCCCATGATAAAAAATAAAGAGAAACCACAACGAGGAATTGATAACGAGTTAGAAACAAATGGACATTCATGAAAGGGGTTCTTTAGGTGGAAGGTAGTTCAGAATTAAGTGAGTTTAGTAATTGCCAGACGTAGCACTAATAACGAATGTACTAACGCTATTGCACATTTATGATTCTCCAAGCACTGTAGTAACAAAATATCCAGTATAAAGCAGCATCTGGCAGTAAATTAAAGTACATAAAGTACTTAAGATGATATGGTTGTTCTGATTAAAGATAAATGAATTAAAGGATATAAAATGAGATGGTTTTTCTCTGACACTGATTATTTTTATTAGCATTCACAACTAAAATCATCCATTTCAAGTACAGATTTACTTTAAGTTATGAGTATGTGTAAATGTGTGTTTGTATTAGATGCACACCGTAGTATAATATTGACTAATTGAAATATTATTATGTATCTTTTCCACATAATTAAAATCAAGGTAAATGTTGCTTATGAGTTCAAAAATGATGCTAAGGTGCTGAATTCCAAATAAATCATATATATAATTTACTAAATATGAATCTCTTTCATAATATATTTATATATTAACTTATTCTAAAGTTAAAAATTCTTTTTTTTGGAGAGGTTTTTGTTATAGGGTGTGTGCACTCGCCAGAAAGACAGAGAGAGGCAGAGAGACAGAAAGCAAGAAATCACCCCCTAGGGGGGATAGCAACACCACAATCTCTTCTCCCCCATTCTCTTCTTGGGATCTTGGGCATGCACGCACATGTGCCCAGTGTGAGTTTAAGCCAGTGGGTCCGGGATTCGAACCATTGTCGGCTACATGGGAGTCTAGCAACATAGTCATTACGCCAACTGCTGGTCCCTAAAGTAAAAAATTCTTATGTTTTGTCATGAAAATATTAATATATTAATGACACAGAAAAGTCACCTTTGATTTGATTTAATACTAGTGAGATTCCTATCATTTGGAAAAAAAATACTCACATTAGAGATTATTTGGAATATTCCGTAAAATAACATTCTCTGAAAGAGAATTAAAATTTTAAAAGATAGCATAAAATCTATTAAGTACATTAACATGCTCTAACATTAAGTGAAATTGGAATTGAGCTCCCATAGTATATCTACTTTGCTATACAATTTTGCTATTAATTTTGATAAAATTGCTTTAGCATGGTACATGGATGGTTAATAGTTATTTTTTTACAGTCTTTACACTAAATTATTGAAGGTTTTTTTGTTCTAATATAACAAATAAAAGCCAACATTATCTGTTATCCATTACTTTGTAGTAGAAGAATATCACTGTGAAAATGACACTGAAGGGACGAGCAGGTGAAGTAGTGGATTAGATGCTAGACTCCCACATTGCCGACTGCTGTTCAAGTCTTAGACCTGGCTGCTTGAAAATCAACCAGGGCATGTGTGTGTATGTGCCCCAAATCTCAAGAGAACAGAGGAGAAGAGACTGTGGCATGGTCATTTCCCCCAGACGGTAATTGGACAATTTCTCAGTTTCCTTTTCACAGTCTCTCTCTATGTCTCTCTCCTCTCCAGTGAGTACATGTGTCCTAAGATAAAAATGTAAAAAAAAAAAAAAAAAAAAAGACAATGATAGATTGAGCAAAGATTTCTTTGATTCAGTTTTGGTAGATGCCAGTAGTTCCAGAAAGCTTTCAGCACAGTGAACAATAGGCCAATAACTCCAAGATTTCAGAGTTTGTTTTAAGAAATTAGCCCTTGAACTATAAGGTAACTTCATGAATGCTATACTACAGTATAATCTGTTTATACTACATACTACAGTATAATTTATGTTTCTGTGAAGCTTCCATTGAAGTGTTGAGTAAATAAACAGAGGCGTAAGAAAGAAATAGGTTAGAAAACCAGTTGTGGCCTGGGGATGGGAGGTACACTGTTTTCCTCAACTACTTCTTCAGGTGACTTTGATACAACATAATAAGTTGAGAGAGTGAGAGTAGAATCTTAGGAGAAAGGCCTACACCCTCCTTCTCACTGGTGTTGACATCCCTAGTACAAAAAGGCAACAGCTCTCCAGCCTGAGGCAGGATGTGGGCAATCGAAAAGGACAACTATCCAGGAAGTCAAGGCTCAGAGAAATAAGGAAATTCAAATTTTGGCTCTTGCTTTGAGTGAACTGTGAGTGGAATAGCTTTTGAAGTAAAAACTTCACTTCTGGAGTTTTTCTGTCTTTGCAAAATGGAAAACCTAGGTCTGAGAAAGAGAAAATTCTTTAAAACTTACAATTCAAATATGCCTATCACAAGTACCTAATAAGTAGTAAGAGCTTTGTGAATGATAGAGATTATTGCCCTAATTAGTATTTTCGGTACGGATATTTATTTACAACTATTAGCATTGAGGTTTCCTGTCAGTAAAATCTGGGCTCAGAAATGCCTCTTTCTTTTGCACTTATTCATCAGTTTACACTTCTTTCATTATAGACAAGATTCCTCCCTAGGAAAGCAGACGGGAGAATCATTCTTGAATACAGGCGGTCTACTGTACGTCCTTATTACACTGATATGGTTTAACATTTTACCCTCAAAAAGAGAATCAGATCAAGGAAAGCTATCACACTGTTCTTGCTGCTGGAGTAAGGAAAAGTATAAAAGTAATTAAAGAGTTACTAAAATATGTAGGAAATAAAGATTTGTTAGAACCTTTTGCTTAATCAATTTGGTTACATTTTAATGAACCTCAGATTGAGACTCTGCTATCTGATCTTCCCGTTTTGAATTTTCACTTCATAAAATAAATCTAGCATTCCTTTTCAAGGAAGAGGAGTGACACCTTTTACAGTAACAGTGAATATTTTTTGGTAAACAACTACAAATATTTTACCTTGCTGAACTTAAAAAAATCAATTTGGAGGAGAAATGCTGGCACCAAAATTTACAAAGATTATAGAATGAGTTGTCAGGAATGATGTTTCAAATATCTCAATAAGCACTGGCTTTAAAAAGCCTTGAAAGTGTGGTTTAAGAGTTATCCTTAGTACCAGACAGTCCTAGTATTACTAAGTAGTCTGAAAATAAAATAATGAAATAATTATTCCCAAATAAAATCAATCTTACTCATTGCTCTTCTCAACTAAGATAAGGTAAAATGCTTCTATATCCACATGCATTTGGAGAAAAAAATTACAAATATAAACAGCCCCCCTCTCCCCAAGTAAAATGGTCTGTTTACTGTGGGAGCTTTGACTGCTAATTTTTAACTGCTGACCCCAGAGGTTCCAGGAATCAGGTGATTCAAGCTGCAAGGCACATAATCCCTTCACACCAATAATTAAGGGCAACATACAGAGTAACTGGGCTCTGTCGTGAAAACCAGATAATAAACACATGCACACGTGTTAAGCTGCACTACTTTACAGCTCGTTCTGTGCAAACACAATAATTTACATTTCCATTTTACCAGCATGAGTTGCCCTAAGGATAGCAAAAGAGTAAAAAGGCCCAGCCAGAGAGGGCAAGAGGACAGGATCTGAGGAGGTGAAACACATTTCTTTCCTTTTGAAGCGATATTATAGGATTTGTAACAAGGCTGGAGGGAATAGTTCATAGCTAGAGCTTTTTAAAGTAATACCAAATAAATGGTCTGAAATAAACCAGCTGCAGTATTAAGAGGCAGAAAGTTTATGACATGCATGTAAGTGACTTCATACCCTTGCAGCTAGAATAAAATGCATTTCTTTTTTATCATAAGGATATTTTGCATTGGGAAAAAAATTGGTTTCAACACATCTCATCAAAATAAAACAAAACAAAAAGCAAACAGCAAAAAAGACGGGGGCAATACATGAACCTGCTTACAATCGGCCCATGGAAATTTATCAAAGCTTCAAATTCCTAAGACTTAAAATTTCTATAGAAAGAATCAAACCAACATGGACTTCTCTGAGGACAATATTTAAATCAATTGTTCAATTCAAACCAAGAGCGACTTAATCTATAAGAAATTAATTTGTTCTATGCATAGAAAATGTAACACAGTGTTTTGTAGGACCTTAAGAGGAAGACAAGTATTCTATAATCTGTTCGCGTACATTTGTAAGATTTTTGAATCGGTCACTTAATTAATCTGAATTGATGTAATATTGGTATTAGGAAAATTGAATTTTGGGGTTTTTGTGGATTATTCTACAGTGACTCTATGATGAGATGAACAAATCAAATACTTTTTCTGAAAACTGTTTTCATCTCTCATCAATTTTACATTTTGAAAGATATGTTTTTGAGCTATTATATGCTTCCTACAAGTTAGCAACAAGTAATCAGAATTTTTCTTTTTTTTCCTTTCTTTTTTTTTTCTTTGATTTGAGTCATAACTATGGTTATCATTTTTAGATACAAATCCAACAGCGGATAAGAAATAGCAGGCACTATACTGAGTGGTCTAGCTCTATGGCAGAAGCTGAAGGAATCTATGCAATAGAAAGAGGGAGAATAATGGTAGATTCGAAAGCTTCGTGAGGGGATTTATAGGGGGCACTGGGAGGAAATGATTGGCAGACACAGAATGCATGTAAAGACATGAAATGGGTTACGAACAGCATACCACAGAGGAGTAAAAATTATCATTGACAATTCAATATATACTTAAAAAACACTAGTAGAATGAATATCAACTAGTACAACGTGTACAACTATGTACAACATAATGTACAGTTCAATGTATGAGCATATTCTTGACTTGATTGTTATGTTTTAAGAAACCATACGGTACTCCACAAGAATGTACAGAGAGTATATGTAATCCATAAATTACAGTCAAAAAAGAAAGAAATGGCATGTTGATTTGAAAAAAAGTTTAGTAGGTACTGGTGAATGCCAAAGAAAATCATGCCTACGAGACTATAAATTGTATTAAGACTATTTTAGAAAACATGAGCATAAGTATACTCCTTGCACTTATGTCCAGGAGAACACCCTATGCCTTTTAAGCCCACTGATTAGCCATTGCCATGTTAAGTTGAACTATAGTCTGTGAAAGCAAAACACCTGGTATGAGTTGTTACATCAGAAGAAAGAAAATGAGCCTGTTTGTTAGATGTAAGCCCTTTGTTTTCTAAATGAGCATTTCTTTTAGAAAATATTAAAAATCTAAATTGCTTGGGTTGGTATTAAAATGTGGGGAGAAAATGCTGGCTCTCCTACTAACTGGATATCATGTAACTCCAAAGTAAACAGTTTATTGTAGAGACTCCTTCCTGGTTGGTTGACAAAATGGAATAAGGCATTTCGCATAAACAGAGATTGTTTATATTTACTTGGCAGTTAGAATAAAGAAAAGTCTCCTATTTAGATTTCAGCAAAAGACTGGTAAGAAGGAAATTGAAGATACGCTTTGCATTTCAGACCCACAGAGCTGACTACAGTGCTTACTACCCATCGTGTTCATTATTTGAGTCTAAACCGCAGATTATCCTTTGTTTTAGCTTAAGTATACTGAAATGTAGCCATGTAAAAATTATTTAATGCAGAGCTATGAATTTCCTTCTCTTAAAATAAATTTAATTTACTCAACTTTTTCCATAAAACTTCTTTTAAATTCTCTCTGATTCTCTCTGTTGGAGGGAAGTTACCCAATTATAAGCCAACTGCTGAAACTAAAATGGTAAAACAAAACAAAAGTTGAGAAACTTACAGTGCCCATTCCCAAAGTGAAGTCTTTTTTCATCTGTACTGTGTTTTGACTTATTATAGCCACAGAACCTAGAGGTAAATCAAGGAAAGAGCACACATAAGAGGAAAATACTTAAACAAATGATCCATGTTCAGAATGTCAAAAGCACAAAAACTAAAGTGTTTTCCTCGAACAATTAAATGCTTTAGTGAAAGTTTAATGACTTCATATTTCCTAAACCCTCTATAGAAAGTCACTCTCTCTGGGGACCCTGGAAAGCTGCCTAATGAGAAGACATGTAGAGTTGCTTCCCCACTGTGAAGACCCCTCCAGTTCAGTTTTTATAGTGGCCCTAGAATGTGTTTATAGCATTTTTTAACAACTACTGTTAGAATGAATGAAGGGTAAAGTCTCCATCAGTAATGATTAGTTCCATGCAGTATTACCAGTGTTCTGAGTGAAAGA
>NW_006159439.1:1327785-1331238 GCF_000334495.1 Tupaia belangeri chinensis | reverse complement strand
AAGGAAATCTGGGCTTATTTGAAGAGTGAAGATATAATAGGAAAGAGAAAGTAAGAACTAGGAGTGGGGTCAATGAAAGAAGTGGCATATATTAGAGAGTAGAAAATGGAATTTAATGGAGAAAAGGAAATCAAACGTAAGTGTGGAAAATAAAAAGAAAAGGAGAAATAGAAGGACCTAGAATACCAGTGAAAACTTTTATTTGTTAAAATATTTTGCTGACTCCGCTCTTAAGATTCTAACAGCAAGAAAAGGTCTCAAGCAAATAACGAAAGTAAAAAGCAAGCTATACCAAGAACTCACCTCCCAATCAAAACATATGTGAGGACAGTGAGGAGAATAATTGCTACTGCCGCTGAAATGGCGATCATTACCACTTGGCTGTTTTCCCCAGAGATGGAGAAAGCTATGGGGTTGAAGAGGAAAATCAGAAACAAAGAAAAAAAAAACAGGTGTTACCAAAGTATCTGCATGTAAAAGCTGATAAATTGAGTTATGTATATTCTCCTTTACCCAAAATATGATTTAATGACTGATACAGTGTTGAAAGAATTTTTCACCTGGTGCAAAATAAATCGATATTTTCCATAATTGTACTTAAAATTTTTACCTAGTTAATAAAATTAAATATTCTATTTTAATGGCATCAGTCAAATACTACTTGAAGGTCTACTGTGTGAGTAAGTTAGACTGGTTGTCTTTGTCCTCATTGGCAAGATACTCATTGGATAAAACAAAAGCTATCAGAGGAACACAGGGAACACATAAAGATTTCCCAGCTGAAATTACAAAATAGTTTTATAATTTAGCATGTTTTGCCTCTAATATTGTTTAAAAATGTGATGTAATACACGCCTCATAGATCCCAACACCTACGACCAATAGACTTTCCCTGTATTTCTTACTTTTATAATTGGCCCACCTACTCATGCATTCACCTACATAAAAGCCAGTAAAAATTACCCAGGAATGAAATCTGGCCTGCCAACAGTTTTTTTTGTTTTGTTTTGTTTTGTTTTGCATATCTCCTAAGCTAAAAAGCTAAAAATAATTTTTAAAAATTATAATTTTTAATGCTCATAAAAAGTCAAAAGGATAAGTTTGTATGAGCTGTGAAAATTTTCTTTTTTCTGTAGGTTTTTGCTATAGTGTGTATGCTGTCACTGAAGAGAGAGAGTGACAGATAGGGGAAGTGAGAAACAACCCCCTTGGAGGGATGGCCACTATGAAATCCCTTCTCCTCCACTCTCCTCTCAGGATTTTGGGCACATGCGCACACATGTCTGGCATGAGTTTCAAGCCGGAGTCCAGGACTCAAACTGTGGAGTCAGCCACATGGGATCCTGCTGCCTTAACCACCATGTCTGTTGGCCCGACATACAAGAATTCTATGAAATTTAAGTGTTTGTGTTAATAAGTGAAGTTTTATTGTAACACTGTCATTCATTTGTGTATTGTCTAAGACTGACTGTATTAGAACGGGCAACCTGAGGTAGTAGCAACAGAGATTGTCTATGCACTAAGCCTAAAATATTTATTATCTGTCCTCTTGCAGAAAAAGTGTACTGACCCTTGACCGAAGTCAGTATTTCTCAAACCTCAGTGTTCACACAAACTGTTTTTTGTTTGTTTGTTTTGTGTTTTGTTTTGTTTTGTTGTTGTTGTTGTTTTAAAGCAGCTTTGGTTAGTCAGTCTGGAGTGGGGACTGAGACTATACATTTCTGATAGGCTCTCAGGTGATGCTAGTGATGCTGATTCCAGACCACAACATTCTGAGTAAAAAGAATCTAGACCGTTAATATGGAGTAATTTTGTCCTTTCCTAATGAATATTCTATATCCCATTAATCAAAAACATTCTTAAACAGTCTAGTTTATTCTCTTCTTAAACAGTGTAGTTTATTTGAATCCTCATTTTTCCCATGGTTTAAAATTAGAAATTCTAGGGACCAGCAGTTAGCATAATGGCTATGTCACTGGACTCCCATGTAGTAGACTGTGGTTCGAGTCCTGGACCCAGTGGCTTAAACTCATGCTGGGTGTGTGTGTGCATGCATGCCCAAGATCCGGAGAAGAGAATGGAGGAGAAGGGATTGTGGTGTGGTCATCCCCCTAGGGGGTGATTTCTTGCTTTCTGTCTCTCTGTCTCTATCTCTATCTGTCTTTCTAGAGAGCACACGCGATCTATAACAAAAACCTTTCCAAAAAAAAAAAATTAGAAATTCTAATTTGATCTATATTTGCTTGCCTTTCCTATTTTCTGCCTTGCCACTAGGCTACTACTTCTAAACCATGAATTTGACCACATCATTTCTGGGCCTACATTCTCTGCGTGGCTCTCTCTCACATTCTATAGCAGAGCATGTAAAGTCACTTGGAATCTGGTTTCTGTTTAAATCCCTTCCCTCAACTGCTAGACTCCAAAAACATCCTAACCTCTAGACTTTCTAAACTATATTGTTTCTAGAGGAACTCTTTTCATGTGCTCCAATTTGCATATGTTGCTTTTGTGGTAAGCGCACAAGAACAAACGTGGCATCTTCAGTCTGATCAAAAGTAAGTTTGAACGGTTTTCTCTGACGTGCAGTTGTAGGAGTTGTTAAACTATGCAAGAAAAGAAATGTGGCAGATAGGCACTGCTAAAATGCTGTGCCTAGTTAGCTGGGCCACGTGGGAGCCTGGGTTCGATTTCCCGTCCAACCTAAGTCATGGTGATGACGTGTGCCTTCAATCCCAGTGACTCAGGAGGCTGAAGCCGAAGGATCAAGAGCTTGAGACTGGCCCAAGCAATACTGCAAGACTCTGTCTGACAAGGGGCTCAGTGCGGTGGGATGTGCCTGTAGTCCCAGATGGGAGACTAACAAAGGAGGATCATGACATAATAAAAAAGAAAAAGAAAGATTGCCCTAAGCATCTGAAACAAGAGCTCAGAGTATGACAGGATGGTACACTCATAGAATAAGCTGTTGCAAGCACTTCATTTTTTACCACCATCAAACTATTGTTTACACTGGTGTGGCTGTCATTGGTGTGCCTTCCCAGAAGCTCTTGTGCAGACAGCCTCCAGCTGGGTTGTACCTTCAGAAGATACTACAGCCTTCAGGCACAGGCCTCACTCTCAATGACTAAATATCGGAGGGGCAGGGCTACTGGGGTCCAGTCATTCCTGCCCAATGCAGGGCACCTCCAATGGGCCATCTGCATACTGCGCTCCACATGGACTTGACTGAGACCCTCAAAGTTTGCAGTGCAGTTTAAGCCTCCTCTTCTCCAACCTTTTATTCTTTCTCTACTTCTCTTTAGAGATGGTGGATCTGTATCTCAGTCTGAGGTCCTGCTTCCTCACCTGTGCTCCATCCCCCTTTCACCCTTCCCAAACAGTTCCCTCTCTAAAGCTCTTGTTCTTCTAATTTCATCTTGGAATCTGCTTCCCAGGGACCTGGTTGATGCATTC
>NW_006159439.1:1257940-1327754 GCF_000334495.1 Tupaia belangeri chinensis | reverse complement strand
CTATAAGTCTATGAATTGATTATAAAATACCTTAGCCCATTGCTTCAAAAATGATTCACAAAGCTAGACTTGATATCTGTAGGGCATTGGTTTCAGAGCACCTCTCTCTTCGCTGATACCAAGATGTGTGGATGCTCAAGTCTCATAAAAATAGCAGTGCTTGCATATAATCTACACATATCCTTTCTCACACATATCCATATCCTTAAATAATCTCTAGATTATTCACAGTACCTAATACAGGGCCAGCCATGTGGTGTAATGGTTAAGGCAGCCGGATCCTACACGGCCAACTCTGCAGTTCTAGTCCTGGACCCAGTGGCTTGAAAAATATGCCAGGTACATGTTTGTGCATGACTAAAATCCAGAGAGGAGAATGAGGGAGAAGGGATGATAGTATAATCATCTCCTCTGGGGAAATACTTTCTTAATTTCTCTCTCTCGTGAGCAAAACACCCAATATCCAATTTATAAAACAGAAACAACAAAAAACTACTATAATGTTATTATTCTGTAAATACTTGTCATATTGTAGTGCTTGTAAATTTGTATTTTTAAATTATTGTTTTGTTATCTTGGTTTTGTTATCTCGAATACCTTCGAGCTGTCATTGATGGAATCGGTGGATATGAAACCAACAGATAAGGAAGGCTGACTCTATCGATAACTCTAATTCATGCTTTTCATTTTAAATAGTGTATTAATTTATATAGATTGGCAAATTCTGAATACTCTGGTTATTTTGACAGGCTAATGTATATATTTTAAAAAGCTCAGTAAAACTGAGAAGGGAAATATGATAGAAGGAAAAAAAATTGTTTCTCTAACAATACGGCGTTAAACTAGAATTTCGCTATGGTTTCCTCTAGCACTGAGTATGCATGAACCCTAGAGTCTTTCTAAAGGACATAACCCAATCAGATCACTTATATTGCTGAAATTAGCAAACAGTTGAATGAGTAATGTAAATGGGTCATGTAGTTGCCTAATAATTTAATGTAATAATGCTAAATGTTAATTGCTATTACATTTCTTAGAAATTCAGTTTGCATCTGTTTTCCCACAAGCGAACCACTTCCCTTGTTTCTAGTCACCTCCTCCTTTGATTGACCTCCATACACTACTGTCTCTCCCTACAGTAGAGGGGTTAGGAGCCCATTTTGGAAGACAGAATGTCTGGATTCATATTTATGTGCTACGTGACATAATTTAGTTGTCTGAGGATTAAAAGACACAAATCAAATATTTACAACAGCGTTAAACAGATGCTAAGTTACGTATTTTTATTACATCATTTTGCTGGTAAAAAATTTGTAAAATTTCAAGCACTTTACAGATTATAATGAATTTTGTTAATATAAAAATCCTACTGAGTGATGTGCACAATCATCCTGATTTCCAGGTAGGCATGGAGTATTGAAGTGACTCACTGCAGTCAACCAAACAAATGCCAAATCTGCTCTAAAGTCATTGTTCTTTACATTATTACTGGTTTTCCTGGGCACAAATCTCCCACCATGGACTGTGGACTCAGTTTCTGGTCTCTGGAGGTTTTCAGACCATTGAAATGTCTGCTTTCCTAACAAGCCATATTGCTTGTACTTCTTACATTATAGAAACGTCCTTCACTGCTTGAAAATCTTCTCTTCAGCACTCTATGCTTTTAGTGGGTCTTTAGTCTTAGGTTAGCTTTTTTTTTTTTTTTTTTGGTGGGGGGAGAATTCTGAAACCCATGTGCTTGTATGATAGCAAATGAAATATTTATACAGATGTCTCACATGCTATCACACAAGCACATGGGTTTCAGAATCTTATACATTGCCATCGAGTTGTGTGACTGGGAAGCTTATGGAATCTCTTTAGGCTTCAGTTTCCCTATCTGGAAAAAGAGGATTATAGCAAGTACAAAGTGCTGACATGCAAAATTCAGGTATTTTAAAGCACTTAGGAAAACATGCACTCCACTGCACTTTGGCATCTTTTATCCAAACTGAGATCAGAATAATGTTATCTAAATTCTAGCTCAAAATATACTGTGACTTATTTAGAAATACTTATTTATGTTATGAAAGAAAACATCATGTAATTAAAAAAATAGAAGAATAAAAGCAAACTTTTCAAGTCTTTGAATTTTTATGAAGATCTTTTGATTTTAAAAAGTAGAGTGATGGTTGAGTTTTATATATGTATGATAATTGTTAGAGGTTGCATGAGTTGACTTGAGAGAGAAAGCACCCTCCCTCTCCAAATGGGGCATAACCACACAACAATACTTTTCCCTCCATTCCTCATGCCATCAGGATTTTTGGCACACATGCACACATGCCTGGCCTATTTTTCAACTTGGCATGGCTGAGATTCAAGCAGCAGTCAGCCATTTGGGATCTAGTTTTCTATACACAGCACTTAACCACTGCAAGATGGGGCTGACCCTCTTATATTTTAAACTCTGGAAGAATTCTATGGTTAAGTAGCAAGAATAAATTGATTTGTTAAAAACTCAAACTATATAACTCAGAATTTTTTGTTCGTTTTGCATTGTTTTAATGGAGCGGTGAAAGAGAAAATGTTTATACTTTTCTTTCCATCCTGTTTACCTCTCCTCTCTCTTAATCAAAAATAGATATTAAAAGTTTAAAATTTATAGGGCAAAATTCCCAAGATTCTGTAGTTTTTATTGCATGTTTCTTATTTATGTATTTTTTCTTAATTTGCTAGATGGGACATACATTCACTAGACAAAAAGAAAAAGAAAGCCACCCAGTCCAGCACTCAAACCATGGTCAGCTATGTGGGAGTTTAGAGCCTTAATCACCATACCACCTCCTGGTTCTACAACTTGCTTCATAAACCTTACACACTAGAATCTCATTAGAAGTTTATGCATAAATACTACAACAGTAATATCTGTGGTAAATGCAGCATTGCATAAGAATTTTGGAACTTGTCATATTTGCATATTTACTTATCAGTTGGGTTAAGTACTGATGAACATCAAGTGGGATTAGATGGATCTTCTGAAATATGCATTAACAAAATAATTGTTTTTCTAATTATGATTTGACTCTGTCTTTTCTAAATATAGTGATTTCTACCCAAGATATCATAAATGTTTGCTTTTTCTACTTTTGTGATTTGGAATCTTTACTGGTAAATCAAATATCAATTTTGCTGTTACTGTTAATGCAAATATCCATTTAAATGTTTGAAGAAAAGGTCAGTTTATAACCATTTTGAAAGGAGAAACTTTCTTTGGATGACTTAAAAGTTGCTGAAAGACTTAAGACTATTAAGTTGCAATTATATTTTACTACTGAGTCATCTAAGATTTTTAATTTAAATTTTGTTCTACGGATTTTCATAGAATTTTACCATTCTGTTTCTCATATCCTTTGAGAGTGGTTTCTTCATGCTCATTTCACTCTAGGAGGATTAGGAGAGTCCTATAAGAGTAGATTTATGTGTTTAAGGTTGGCTGCTCTCCTTTGAGAAGAATTGTCATGGTTCAATAATTAACTCATGACTTCTAAAAACATCGGAAACTCAATATCTTGCAGAATATGCAGGTTTAATATAAGAAACATTCTCCATTGTCTGATAAAAAGAGTGCTAGAAATGATTTACTCTATCATATTAAACAGTGTTCATAATTTTCTTGGTCAATCCCCTATTGTTTCTATTAGGTATGAAATTAGAGCACAAATATATTATGATATGAATAACAATGTGATTTTCTGTTATAGGAATAAAATCTGTGGGTACTACGGAGAAATAGCAATGACTCTTCCCATCCTCAGGGAGTAAGTTCCAAAATCCTGGGTGGATGCCTTAAACAGCCGATAGTGCTGAGTCTTATATAATATTTTTTGGTGTGCATATACATATATTTTTATACTCTTTACATAGTACTAATAAAATTTAATTTATAAATTAGGCATAAGAAGAGGTTAACAATAGCTAATAAGATAATTATAACAATGCACTGCAAAAAAAGTTATATGAATATAGTCACTCTCTATTTCTCTCTCTCAACATATCTCATTGTACCTTACTCATATTTTTGATCCATGGTTGAACACAAATAACTGAAACTTAGGAGAGTGAAACCACGGATAAGGGCAGACTATGACTGGGTTCCCTATTAGACTGCTAGGTATTGTCATATTGTAAATAATATAATTAAAAAGTGTGTGCATCATTGTCTTCCTAGATCTTTTATGACTAAATTTAAGTTGCAGCAAACCGATAATGATATATATGATTTTCCACATTATAGTTAAAATGACACTTATTCACTAGCGATATAACTGATTTATTCCCTGTAGGAAAGATAATCCCAATCATTAAACTAATCGTCTATAGTATATTTACCAGTTTTGAACCGATTAGCAAATTTAAGTGTTACTGATTATCAAAATACACACACCCATATACATATGCATATGTGTGTGTTCATATCTGCTGTTTAAATTTCCTTTTCCATCAGCTCTAACCTCTTTACAGTCTCCTTCTTAACTATTGAGTTCAATAAAATCTTTAACTTATGTTCAATTTATATCAATACCATAGTCATTGTAACTTTTTTTAAAAAAAATAACAAAGTACTTTTAAAATATTAAACAAATGCATTTGAGAAAAAGAAGTTATAAAAATGTTTGCCCATTGTAGAACTATTTTAGCCAAATTTGGAGTCAAGCAGATAGGCTATCCAAATTGTTTATGAACGTGAATGAAGCAATAAAATATACTTTAGAAAATCTTTATTCTCCAAGTGATACATGACTGACTATGTTAGGGACTGAAACAAATTAATATCCTCATGGATCAGCAAATTTCATTTTTGTAGTTCATTGAATCATGCAATGCACTTGGACTACTGGGATTGACAGGCACTGGAAGTATTTTCTCATATTAAACAATAATCCTCAAATGGCCAATATAAAACCAGAAGCATTCTAGTCATGGAATATGTTTGATTTGTAAAAGAGATAAAAAAATGTACATCCACAAGAACATAAATATGTGGACACAATGCTAGGCAAATTGCTATATGCCCAAGCATTATACTTTCAATGTATTACATTTGGATAAGACTCAGAGAGAGTGATAATAAATTATTGAACACCATTTGCAACAGGCCTCCCCCATATACTAAATTGAAATGACACATACAGTCTGGGCTAGTTTCGAACTCAAACTTGCGGCTGTTGGTCCCATATCCTGCTGCTGTTCGGGCTCGAATTTGGAATACATATGTAGTGTCAGGCTTGAGGCTACTGATGGTAACATTTGTGCCTCTTGCCCTCAGAATGGTATAACTTGTCTCTTGTTCCTGCTTTGAGGTAAGAAAAAAAAATACATGTTAATATTAAATCATCATAATGCCATCAAATGATAAATAGTCAACCACTCAAAGACATTTCTTTTAGATTATGAGATAGAGCAGACATGAGATAGAAAACTCTGTCAATTATTTCACTCTAAATGCAATAGAGACATTTTTTAAAAGATGAAAAAGAGGCAACATATTTGTCACATAAAATAATTGCATAATGCGAACAATGTTCATACATAATGCCCTTTGTATAACCGATCATACCAAAAATCTTCACACCTGTGATAATCCATTCTTATATCAAAGAAGGTGTATGATATAGGAAAACACATACTACATGAGGAATCGTGGGTCACGACATTCAAAGCAGAGACAGTAGGAAATCCATCCAAGGTTATTGACTCATGTGTCTTTTATTTGTAAAAGAATCTATTTGCTTACTTTCTTAAGAGTATCGTACTACTTAAATTTAAATCCTGTATGCAGAATTGTTCTGTAAATTTAAACTGCTATATAAATGCACAATTTGCTTTTAATTCACTTTAAAAGGCTTTGTAAACTGTAGCAGTATACAAATATACAAACATGTTATGTTCACATTAGTAGTTAGCTATAAAACCAGCCATTTCTGATGTTAAAGCTTACATACATTTGCTTTCAAATCTTATAATTTATAACCAGGTAGAAATAAGTGTTATTTAGAGTGGTGGAATATCTCTGCTTAAGTTCTAGCATACATAACCGTGTATCTATTTTTAATTATCACATTAGTATACCACAATTTTTTTTGACGTTTTTGCCTTAGGACATGTGTGCTCACTGGAGAGAGACAGATGCATTGAGAAGGAAAGTGAGATATCACCCACCTCAAGGGGGATGGCCACACCACAATCCCTTCTCCTCCAGAGATCTTGGGTGCGCACACACACACACACCTGGTGTGATTTTCAAGCCACCGGGTCCAGGACTCAAACCATAGTCAACCATGTAGGAGTCCAGTGACATAACTGCTATGCCATCTGCTGGTCCCAACTATATGACAATTTTATGATGTGGCCCTCATCTTCTAAATGTCCTTCTACAGAACAAAGAAAGCTTTTCATAGTTCAGTAACTGTTTTGTTATTAGTGCAATGTTTTTACCTGTACTGAACAAAACTCACATGAATGTGAAGATCAGGAAAGGATGCTTGAGACAGTGGACTAAGGTGTAGACATTAATAGACCAAGGACTCACTATAACGTCATTGGTAGATAAACGTCATGGTGTGAGAGAAAATAAACATCTATCTATTGCTATAACTAACTGTTTTAAGTTTGGTAGTGACATCTTTGATAGTTCTTATTGTTGTCGATGGGAAGGCAATCGACAAGATGATTTCTGAAGAAACCCTCTACCTATAAATCAAGGAGACACATGACCAGAATTTGAAACAAGAATCCCACCACTTACTAGCAATGTCATTGATTTCTGTGCAAGAGCTCAGTTCATGAAAACATAGCCTCTTCCCCTGCACCATCCAACCCTGTAATAAAGTTCCCCCACCTTTTCATAGTATTTGACCTCGTAGTCCAATATGATCCCATTTGGGTGTTCAGGTTCCTGCCAGGATAAAGAGATACTGTTTCTGGATGTCCGATCTTTCTTAATCGTCATGACAGGTGACGGGGCTGTAAAGAGAGGAAGAGAAGGGGTAGTGGAAGGAAGTTAAGGGCTTGGGGATCATGATGAATAAGAAGAGAGAGAGAAAGGGACAAGCAAATGGACTCTATCATTGTTCTAATCTTTGGCATGAAGTACTATTTCCATTTCTCTTTCCAAGGCTCTTGAGTATTACTCTGGCCCCATATCCAGCCTCAGCAGCTGGACTATAGCCCTAGTACATGCGAGCCCATGGAAAATGAGCTGAGATATTTTGCTGCTGGTAGACTAGTGGCAAGTGAGCAGATGTTTTCAATCTGCTACTATAATGTAAGCAATGAAATATATTTGATATGTTAAAAAAAGAACAAAACATCAGGACTACCTATTTGTTATAATGTTGCAAAGTTATTAATGCCAGATTCTTCAGCTCATTGATAACATTTTCATATGCAACTCCGTAAGAGGACTGGAATCCATTATGCACAAGGAGGCCCATGGTATCCATAGGTAATAATAATATTTAGTGTATTATAAAATAAATAGGATTTAGGACATATTACAGTAGGACTCAACTTCTGACAACGATCTGTCATGAACAAAAATACATATCAAAAACAACAACTTTCTACTTTAAAATTATTTTAAAAACACGTTTAATAAGAAGTACATGGAAATGACTGCTATCTGTACTACAAATATCCAGATATGTTTGGAGGTATCTTATTTGATGGTAACTCAATATTTACTACATTTTGCTATACATCATCCAAAGTATATAGAACACATAAAATGGTCACTTGGTTTGGATTAGATATCATATGGTCACCTTCATTTCTAGCTAAAGACTAAATATGTAAGTGATTTTTATCTTCCTTCTATTACAAAAGGAAAAAAATACACAAAATTCATCAAGGTATTTCTAGTTTCCAACCTCAGTTTTGGTACGTTAGCCGGTCAAATTGTGTCCTTGGACTTTAATGGCACCCTGTCCTAATGGAATACAGCTATGCAAATGATAAACACAAACTAAAACTCAGGAATTTTTAGAAGCATCAGATGTTGAATTATTTTCATTGTTAAAGAAACTATGTTTTCATACTCTTTTTCAAATCAAGGACTATGAGAATCCGAACCCTATGTACCCATATCTCCCCAGCAGCTTACAGTACATGTTCCATATTTGTCTATTTGATGTTTATATGATCATCGCAATGGCTTTTGCATCTATTCTCTAATTCAAACTGCTCTTATGGATAAAACTCTCATTTTTAGTGCTCACATAAAAATATAGCTTCTAGGGTCAGCTCTCCATCGCACAGTGGTTAAGTCCTATTCATGAAAAGCTGAATCCCACATGGCTGACCATGCTTCAGATGCTGGCCATTGGTGCTTGAAAAACACACTATACATGTATGCATGCATGTCCTATGGGATCAGCAGATGGGGTAATGGTGATGTTGCTGAACTCCCACATACATGATTGGACCTAGCAGCTTAAAACTCATGCTGGGCATGTGTGTGTCCCCAGAATCTCAAAAGGAGAATGGAGAAGGGGTTGTGGTATAGCCATCTCCCCAGGGGGTGATTTCTCACTTTTTGTCTTTCTGTCTCTCTGGTGAGTGCATGTGCCCTATAGTAAAAATCTCTCTTAAATAAATAAATAAATAAATAAATAAATAATCCCAGTCAGAGAGAAAATGGAGGAAAAGGGATTCTAGCATGACATTGTCCCATGGGGATCATTGAGGGGAAGGGGCACAAACACCTTCTCTTACAAATTCATTCATCCTCTGACAATTAAAAAAAAAATAGAGCTTCCATTATGTTAGCTTTCTGCCACTTTAATAAAAAATATAAACCAAAAGGTAGAATCGATTACAATAAATATACTTATTGTCTGTTTCTATTATTTGTAAGATTTTCAAATGGAACTCTTTTAAAATAAAGCATTGCTACTCCAATGTCGTGGCAATAATGACTTGATTTTTGCCAAGGGAAAATGTAGGTGCTGCTTTTCTAATGGCAAATTATTTCATTTTCTTATTCATATTTTGATCCCATTAGCAATTAATATTCCTACATCATTTATCTTTTATGTCATCAATACTCTTCTGTTTTAATTTCAAATTAGCCTCACTGCTCTCCCCATCCCTGTTGTTAGCTGCTCTGAGGCTAATTCCAAGAAAAAAATAAGTTATTTTCATGATATTTTAGTTCAAGTTTTATAAACATGTTTAATGCTTACAAACATATCATTGAGTTATAAATAAAGAGCAGATATGTTAAATTTTAAAGAACTATTTTCTTTTTCCTTATCTTAATACTTAAATACTTAATACTTAAAAAATATCAATTCGTTACCTAATAGCTAATAAAAAAAATTCCATTCCTAATGTCTTTAGAACTAAATTTTGCTTTTGAACAAATAATGTAGAAATTCCACTAATTTTTCTGCTGAAGCAAATCCATTAATCGAGTTGGACAATGTGTGCTCACAGAGCATTTTAAAGAAGCATAATATTGGAACACTTTGCTGTCAAACTCATGAAGCCCCTACATTTAATTTCGTACCACCATGAAACTCACTTATGCTTCCTAATGGTTCAAATACATTTTCAAAGAAGTTTTGAAAATAACCAGGTATAGCATCTCTCCTTTAAAACACAAAAGAGAAAACAATTCATTTCAAAGAACAATTGTGACAAAGATGGTTATTAACTTTTTAATGAGAACTTTGCAGTCTCTTTGGGGGTCTGCCCAAATTTTACTGCTTCTGTACGAGCAGAACTTTATAACTGTTGAATTTCTTCAAAGGTCTTTGAGCAAGCTGCGGGGGCCCTGTTGGACTGTAATAAATAGCCTTTTGTAATTCCACACTTACTTAAGTAGAGGCAATTGCTCGAAGCTTGTGCCATCTCTATGTTAAATGAACCTTTTCTGATGGCTGCTTTTAGGCCCCTGTTAAGTCATTTGTTCTGCTCTTTTAATACATGCCTCTCATGCTGGCTGCATTTCAGCACAGTTCAATCCAGTACACCAGCTGGAAGACCGTGACTTTTAGGTAATGCTCATCAATATTTTAATATTAATAAATAATTGACAGACATTGTTCTTCTCTCCCCCTATAAATAATGTTAAGGCAATAAAAGATACTGCTGAAGGAGACAAATTCCATGGGCACTCCATGGTATCAGTGCTTTTTAAAAGGCTTTCTACAGCACGTTTTAATTCGTGCCTTGGAGTCTAATTTATCCACACTTCATATGCAGTAGCCCAGTTGGTAATATTAATGAGAAACAGTAATAAGGATTACATTTATTTTTGTTAGTTTTTGGGTATCAAAGAGTGATTTGTTCAAATTACTAATTTCCAAATATGTAGAAATTCTTTAACTTTTTTATATAAAAAACATGGTATTATAATGTTGGAAGATAGCTTCAATTCACTTGGTGAATTCCTCTATTTTATACACTTATGATTTGAAAGAAAGAAGTAAATGGAGTAAAACCACCTGAAGACTAGAGAGACACCGGGAAAAAGAAAGTGTTAAGAAAGAAAAGAAAAGTATCAGTTTTCTCTGTATTTTTTTTTTACTTTTGTTTTTGTTTTATTTTGTTTTCATGGTGATATATAAACTAAAATAGCAGTTACTGGTTGCTATTTCCCTAGAGGTTAAGGTTAATTTTGTGCCTCTTTTATATTCTCAAAATGATAGATTATACTAAAGTCATTCTCTTATTTAGAGGAAGAAGGGCATGAGAGTCAGATGCTGAGTTGCTAGTCTAGGAATTCATGCATATTAGCTGATAATAATTTCATTGGGGAAAAATATTATCTGAGATAGTATGAAGGTAATAATTTTGAGGAAGTTTAAAATATGGTCTTGGTATGGAGAATACCTTTCGGTTGCATTAATATTTGAGAAAGAGAAAATATTTGATCTTAGCTTTTGCTATTCTGGGTATAACAGGACAGCTATGAAACCTCATGAAGATAGGGAGGGAGGGAGAGGCCCACGCAGGTAACCATTTTCCATGAGCTTTTCTGGACACACACTGTGAAAACTTCCACATTGTCTCAGTACTACAGAAATTCTTAACTTGTGTCAGAGTGGTTTTTTTTTTTTTCTCATGGCTCTTTCAATTTGTTCTTCTTAAAAGTTTTCTTCAATTATGACATAGGACTGAACAGATATTTTTAACCTATGTGATCCAGATATATGTGTTTTGTAAAAACTGGCACCAAAGTGCTTTTCAACAATTTGTGTTCTTAGGAGATGAACTTTCTAGGAACCGAGAGTTGAATTGTTCACTGGATATTTTCTTCCTTAACTCAAAACTACAGCAGTGACAACCAGTGGAATCAGCCACATATCATACGATGACTAGTTCGGGAAGATGACAGAGAGACAGAGAAAAATGACCTTCATACTTAATAATTGAGCCTCAGCAAAGAGATGAAGACAAATCTTTTTCTAAAAGATTATTTATTTGTAGAGGAAGGACAAGATTTTCCCTTATTGTTCACGTAATCTGAGCCATTGACTACATTTAATGAAACAACAGAGAAACAAATTACAAACAGGAAAGCAAAAGTGTTAGGCTAAGAAAAGTTTTCATGTAAAGGTTTGGTTTGGGGATGGGACTTTTCCTCATTTACAATTTGTATTAGAATCTCACCGAATACTAGTGCAGGCCAGTACTACTGACAGACTTGGAAGGGATTCGTTATTTTAATGATGGTGTTTTCTAAGCTACGTCGACTATTATTTTGCAACTAAAATATGATCCTTCCTTAGAATCAGGAAGTCAAAACTTCAAAATGCAACTCCTAAAGGATCTGGTTTGGTTCGTTTGTTTTTATTGGGACCTTCCTCTTTCTGGGTTTGGGAATTTCTAATGAACCTCTGAGGTATCTCTGCGGTTTAGAGATTGAACAAGTTAAAGTAATAACAAAAAGCGCACAGTATTCCTTCTCTGTGCAAGCCAAAGCTTTTAAAAATTATCTCCATGGGAAAATATTATGCAGTAAATGGTTGAAAGATTTTTCTTTTGAATTAGACATGCTTTTAAAAGCATTACTCTCTTATTTTTCTTTACTATTCCTTACAATGCCCACATAAGAACATTTCTTCTCATTTTTTTCAGAGGTGAACACTTTTCTGTTAAATCCAGACACTCTTGGATTCGATGTAGCATAATCATTCATAGCTTAAGGTTCTTCATCTCACCATCCCTTCCCTGATTTCCTCAAACCTGGTGTTCAGAATTGCCTGGTGTACTCAGCTGGGAATTTCAGAGTTGTATGTCTTTACATATTCTTCCTCACTAATAACCGAGTTTGCTGACCAGCTCCTCCTTCTGAAACCTGATGAATATTCTTTCTTCTTGGTTTGCTGGCCTTGTCTTAGTTCAAACCCTTGCCATTTTTCACCTGCACTGGATTCTGTGTCTTTCATTTTAACCTTTTCAGAACTCAGCTTTCTACATATTTTGATGATTTATCATTCTACAAAGCAAATGAAACTTGACCTTTCCCTCTTTCAAAAACCTCATAATTTCCCATGTGGATTTTCTAAACCTTCTAAATAAATAATCAACTCTAAAGGAAAGATCTAGAGCAGTATATTTTGGGGGAAGAGAGACCTGATATTTTTATAAAGTTGATATCAGAAAACTCTTAGGACTGTACATGTGGGAAATGTGGACTATATTATGTTAAATCAATTGAAATTCATGTAATTATTATTTAAAGCTTTTCACAAGACTTCAGTGTACACACCAGCTTTATCATTCATTGTCCTGTATTCAAAGTTCACCTTCAAAAGGCAATTCTTTCATTCGTCTATCCACCTTTGTTCATACCGTACTCACTGTCTAGAACACTAGATCTCTTCCTTTTCTGCCTGGAAATCTGCTACTATTCATTACCCTTCAAAAACCATTGCTAATATAATTCCCCTATAAAGCTTTTTATGAGTCCCTTAGGCAATAGCTAATCAGCTCCTTCCTCTGTTTTCTCTGTATGGTTATTGTCCATTTTCCTATCATTGAGCTCACTGCATTGTGTTGTGATTACATCATTTGCTTACCAGTATGTCTTCCCACTAGACTTCAAAGTCCCCAGTGATTTTGGTACCTAGGGTAGTGCCAGCCTTGAATAAATCCAGGCATGGTTTGGTTAGCTTTGCAATAAAATATACACCAAATTTTGTGGCTGTTTCCTTTGAAAGATGAATTCTACTTGGCATCTGATGTTAAAATTCTAAAATTCAAACCAAAATGATAGTTTAAATATGTTTAAGAAAAATTTTTTTTCTACAAAATTGTCATTCAAATTCTATTCTTTAGAGAAGAGTAATTTTCTTAACCCAATCAGTGGTATTGGGGAGAAAACATTATAAAACATAAAATATTGATTTATTTAAATAGGATTTTTTGCCCTTATTTCATGTATTTACTTTGAGTTATCTTTGCTACAGGGCGTGTATGCTTGCTGGAAATACAGAGACAAACAGAGACAGAAAGTAAGAAATCACTCCGTCGGGAGGGATGGCCATGCCACAATCTCTTCTCCTACATTTCCTTTCGGGATTTTGGGCAGACACACACACTGGACTGGTGTGAGTTTCAAGCCTCCAGGTTCTTAACTCAAACCATGGTTGACCGCATGGGAGTCCAGTGTCTTAACTACTCTGCCACCTGCTGGCCTATGCCATTATTTTTTATTAAAAGAGTGTACTTTATATTCAGGCATGTCAGTCTAAGTATCTAAGAAACTCTGACATTTTAATTATTGAATTTTGAAGATCCCAAAGTAGTTTTAAAAACTAAATAATGCAGTCATAATTTATAACCTAATTCTCCTCTCAGAATGGAAAGATAAAACATTTTAAAAATAGTAATAGAGGAAGATTAACATAATAGTTTCAATTTATTGCATATATTCACCAATTTGAAATCCTATTTTTATATTCTCTATTAATCTTTACTTCTTTGTATTTAATTTGATATCAAGTTCTTCTTTTCTAAAAATTATGCACTATTCTTATAGAATCAAATCATCTCCATATATGTGATATGGCTTTGAAGATCTATGGGACAAATCATAGGTTTCTAATTAAAATGTTTCAATATGAAAGATATTAATATTGACGAAAAACTATATTAAAAACTCTTATTATCCAGTAGAAAGTAATTTATATCTAAAATGTTTAAAAGTGTAGGAATGAAATAATACAAAGTAGACCAAATGAAATTTTTTAAATACAGTATTCTAGTAAATCTATCATAAAATATGAGAAGATACATTCACATACATCTGTACATTTTGGGGGAAAAAAGTTCCTTGGATTAGCTAGGATGGGCTAAATACTCTCTCTTTAGAGGATTGTGAGTATTCTCAACACACTTACAGTCTGAGAGTCTAGCGAGCCCTATCCTAGGACATAAAACATTGTTATGTGAGGTTAGGGGAATGATGGTTGCTCATGTTAATACTTGTGCATCTATGTGTGCACATAAGTGTATATCTGTGTTTTTTAGCCTAACATCTTTTTTTAAATTTTAAAGATAATATGACGGTTCACAGGATTTGGCTGTCTTTTATTCTTAATAGGAGACAAATTTAGCTATAGGACCAGCAGGTGGCAAGGTGGTTATGGTAGCTGGATTCCCACATAGCTGACTGAGGTTCAAGTTCTAGACCTGACAACTTGAAAATAATGCTAGGCACAAGAGTCTGTGTGCCCCAAATCCTGAGAGAATAATGAAAAAGAAGCATGGCTATATAATGTGGCATGGCTATACTCCCACAGAATGATTTCTCACTTTCTCTGTTTTTCTTTGGCAAGCACACTTGTCCTATGGCAAAAATCTAAAAAAAAAACCAGAAAACAAAAAACAAAAACAAACAAACAAAAACATTAACTATATTCATGTCATTCTTATGCTCCTTTATCAATTATAAATGAAATATAAGGTAACCTGAAATTTCCTACACAAGCATTTCAGTATATTTATGCATTATTCTTAAAAGCAATATTCTTTATTTGTGTCTGAAAAATATGCTTTTATAGTTTTATATTTAGAGAATACTATAAACTAAATAAATTAGACACAACAGAATGTACTAATTATAGTTCTGGAGGTTGGGAAAGCCAACGTCAAGACAGATTCAGTCTGGTAGAGGCTCATTTCCTGGTTCATAGATGGCACTTTCTAGCTATGTCCTCACATGTTAAAAGGGCAAAGAAGCTCTCTACTTGATAGGGCACTGATTCCTCTCAAGAGGGGCTTTCCAAAGGCCCACCTCTAACCATTTCATTGGTAATTATATTTGAAAAATTATAAAGATGGAAGGGACGTAAGTATCCATATCTCCATGTATCCTGCCTTTGATATTTCAGTTATATCAAGGTTTTGAAAAGCTATTTTTTTTTTTAACCAAAGTAGCTTTAGAAATACATCGCTTCAACCTATTATACTGTATAAAGTATAAATCCTACACTTGCAGGCTTACTATCTGAGGAGCTCCTGTGTCTTTGCTGATTAGCCTCTATGACTTAAGTCAGATTACAGTGTTAATTAGATGGTTACACTAAATCATAAGTTAGGGCCTTTGTCTGACACTACCTACTCCTGCTTGCTACTGTTGAGGCTCCAAATGATCATTTTGCTCAGTCTGGGCTGGATTCTTGTGTTTGTACAAGTAAGACAAAAGAAAAAAAAAATAAGGTCCTTGTTATTTCAGACCAGAATTTTTTTAATGCATCATGTAGTGACCTTGTTGTGGTAGGATCACTTGGGGTCTATGTCTGAAATAATAAATCAATACCTGTAATTAAGATACCAAAAATTGGAATCCCATCCACCAACACACAGACACATGCATGTATGCATTTGTAAGGATTCGACTATAACCCTAAAATAATTTCATTCTCACTTAAACATATTCTTGAGTGAATGAGAATAAAAACCGATTTACCCCTACAGGAATAACGATTGTCCTTATAAGTAGCATATGTATGAGTGAGCAACCATTGTTTAACTCTTGGTTGTTGTATGAATTTTCTTTGTTTTTTAAGATAATAATGAAAGAGAGAGAGAGAGAGAGATGCACCCTAGACAGGGTCTTATCACAACAGAAATTTCTATACCCAGCCTTCTAGCTCCTCAAGATCTTGGCCACCTACTTGTGCACCCACTTTGTTTTCAAGTTGGCCCTGGGATCCAAGCCTGTGGTTGGTCAATAGCTCCAGGTTTGCAGGTCACTTGTGTTACCACTGCACCACAGTGGCTGGGACTGAATCATGAATATTTATAGTGCATTATCTCTCCTCAATTTTTTTTTAAATGGCAAACACCATAGCAGTATGCACCAAATATTACTCATCCTGTGTGTGGAAGCAGAAAAAAAAAAATGTGGCTACACTTTGTTTCTATACACCCGGCCCACATGGCTTGTATATGCCTAGCTCTCCTACCCCAAATGCAACAGAAACTAACTGAAGCAGAAAGGAAGGTCCTCTTGAGAAATCATCTAGGTTGATCCCTTCCTTTAGGGAGGTAAAAGCCCGAACTTCCCATAACAGGAAATCTATGAAGTCTGGTTCAACATTTGGAAATCAGATTTTGGAAATTAGCTCAGAGCTATCCAGTTTTACTCACATATAGAAATATTCTTTGGCTTGAGAAAATGAGACAAGGGAATAGTCCAGAAAAGAGAATTTTGGTAAGTCACTATACAGAATGTAAAATATTTTGATTACCATGAAATCTTTCCAAGAAATTCTAATTCCATGTTACTGTGATACCAGAAACTTAGTTATAGCATAGATAGAATCTTAAAGAATATACATCTTTCATTAATTCAAAAAAATCACCTAAAAAGTTTTAAGTAAAATTGGAAAAAGTTAAATGCATTGGACAAAATGAATTCTAGTAATATTTTACATCTTCTTCAAGTATGTGCCCTAAGCCCATTATCAACATTTAATTAAAATATAACATATTAAGTATTTTTTAAAAAGAGAGAATGTGTTTATTATTTGTTTCTAGTCTGTCTGAGGAATGCAGGTGGAAAATATGCTAATTTTGGTGTGTTTGCATATTTATATAAACAGAATGATCACCAACAGAGACTTTCAGAGTTTCCAAAAGCAATCATCCCTGCAAAATTTCTATTTTGGCTGTTAAATTTGCGTTGTCTATGCTTGCACTAACACATCCCAATCTTTTTTTGTCTCTAATTTCCTGCTTCTGCACCCCATATCACTTGATTGAAAAGTGCAGACATTAGTTTTAAAAATAACTTTATTCTCACAAAGAGATGTAAAAAGCCAAGCAGAAAACAAAGGCGAAATTGCAGAGGCAGACTACCTGCAGCTTAATTTCCATGATGCCTGTGGCTTGACCTCTTTAGTTCCAGGCTCAAGATTAATTTATCTGAAGAATTTTGTCAAATGCTTTTAGCTAGCCATGAATTTTAGAGCAATTCTATTTCTCAAGTTTATCCAAAGAAGGAAAATGCACCGATACACATTTCTGCAATTATGAATACTCACATAATCAAGCTTAGAATTTCGGGAACTGGAGTTGATTAATTTTTACATGCACCATAAAAATTTTAGCACATTAGAAGAAAAATAGCCTTAAGTTGTTGCAGTTTTGGATTGCACAAGTAAAGCTAAAAAGAAAATGATGTGGATATGAATATAGTAATATTGTTTTTCTTAAGGTTTTGGCTTTCATTTCCATTTCTGAATGTAGGTTCCTGCATTTCTAATTCCTTACCTCAATAGCTAACAGAAAATTGTCATTAGCCTACCCAGAGTAAGTGTTCTCAGACACAGGTGTGTAGACTACATTTTATATTTAACCTGTCATGTGGAAAGATTCTAAATACTCATTCCCAAGCTTGTGAAGTAAATTTAACTCATTTTGTATGTTATTTATTTATGAAAAACTAAATTTCATAGAAAGACTAATTTCTAAGTGAAATTATAATTTATGTTAAAAAAAAGAGTTAAACATTAAATGAGGGTTCATCATTACTCACTGGGGGGGATGAAGTTTTTCTAAAACTGATTTATGTGATGGTGCATCAGTCAGAAAAGTTTAAAATGACTGATTTCCACACTTGAGGTGGGTGGATTTCATTAGATGTAAATATACCTCGATGAAGTAATTTAAAAAACAATAACCGGAAATAAAAATAATATACATGGTTTACTAAAATTGAAAAGTGGTAAAATTAATTAAATGATTTTGAGTAATTTTGAATATTTCTCAACTGTGTTCTATACTTTTTTCTGATTTTCAGAAACATTTGTTCAAAAAAAAATGCATGAAACTATTATATAGGTATTACAAAGTGTTTCTGGTCTGGTCTGTCAGATTTCTTCTGGAATTGAAAAACAATAAACTGAGAATCATTATTATTCACATTGCAAAGTCTGTGGTTTAGCTTTAGAAACATGCTTTTCAAGTTAAATTTCCTTCAAAATGCACCTAGCTAGGAAAAAATAAAAATGAGAGAAAAATGCTAGAAGCAAAGCAATCTTGAGGTTTGAGATGTCTGGCAGTCAATTCTCCAAACACTACTGGGCTTTCCTACCCATTACATTCTAGAAGGGATCACAATGGGTTTTCATATACGCAGTTCTGGATCTGTATATATACCTTGCTTTCCTGGATGGTGGAACTGTGGTACTGTTACTCTGTGTTCACCTCAGGAATAAGTGACTGTCAAATTGATTTGGGGCTCTAGGGGTTGGTTTAATCTCTGAAAGGAGATTCTGAAATGAGAGACTAGTAGAACAGAATTGGGAACTAAACAATATCAAATTTGCAAATGGGTACAGTGGAATGAACTTCTGTTCACATTTGTGTTCTGTGTAAGGCGTCGGATACACAGGCAATGCCACATAATCTGTATGGCGCTTGCGCTCTCTTCATCAGGCTGGGGAGTGCTGTAGGCAATTCACCACTAGTTTCTAGTGACATGGCGGGAAGTGAATACAGAAAGAAAAAAGTCAACCCAAGTAAAACAAGTTTTGAGTGAAAATGGTCATGTCCTTGCTACAAAACCTTTCGCAGTTAAGCTCATAATGAGGGAAACAACTATAAGAACTACAGGCACAGAAAGAAAATTGTGAGAAAAATTTTCCAACACATTTCCTAAAAAGTCAGCAGGGTTTTACAGAAAACAATCAAGTGATTGTAGAAGGAAACATGCAACCAAACAATTTGTTCAGTTAACACGTACAATTTAACAAAATAACATATGTTCAGAGTCACTTTTTGGAAACAAATTAAAAGGCCCTTCTGGACTTAAAATTTCTAACTACCAATGTTCATTTAAGGAAACAACAACCTGGACCCGGTGGCTTAAACTCATGCTGGGTGTGTATGCGGGCGTGCCCAAGATCTCAAGAGGAGAATGGAGGAGAAGGGACTGCGGCGTGGCCATCCCCCCCTGCGTGGTGATTTCTTGCTGTCTCTTTCTCTCTCTGTCTTTTTGGCAAGTGCAGGCGTCCTATAGCCAAAACCTTTCAAAAAAAAAAAATCTAACTCAGAGGCCATATTTACATGTATTCATAATATGGAATGCATCTACTACCATATATGTATTTATATATGTATACATAATACATAAAGCTTAACTACTAACCATTTAACATCTTAGATTCGCGTATTCTGTTATTTAGTTTTAACAGCAATCGGAGAGAATTTTCCTGGTTTCACAAAAAAGAAAACCCAGAATTAAAATATTAAGAAACTTGGTGCCAGCAGGTGGACTAGTGATTAAGATGCTGGATTTCCACATGACTGACTGTGGTTCGAGTCCTGTACCTGGTGACTTGATCACTCTGAGTGCAAGTGCAAGCATGTCCAAAATCTCAAGAGGACAATGGAGGAAAAGGGACTATGATGTGGCCACCATCCCTAGTGGTCATTTCTCACCTTCCCTTTTTCTGTCCCTCTCTGGCAAGTGCATGCACTCAATGTCAAAAAAAAAAATTCCTGACAAATAATCAAGAAACTTAACCAAAACAACTCAGTTAGCAAATGGGAATAATTCCTTTCATTTCCCTTTTTCTCATTGGAATTTCTCCATTCACACATGTCAATACTCTTTGTAATATAAATAATGAGATATTTATTTCAAATTTACAGAAAGAAAGTGACAAATTTTTAAGTTTTTAAAAAACTTTGGGACTATAGTTTAATCCCAGACTCTTCTCCTGTCCTACTATTTATTAGAAATATTCAGACAGTTATCTAGAAGAACACTTGAAACAGCAGAATTTTGTATTTTATTAAGTAAAGCAATAACCCTAATTAGTCTTTCAGCTCTCTATAGTATGGTTCTAGGTTCCTTCCTAAATTAATAATGTAATGATTATCTATTTACATGTTTCTTTTGCATAACTTTGTTTACCTCATGAGTAAATATTAAAGTAAATATAAAAATATGATTAATTCCAGAAGAGTGTGTGGTGTGTCTATCCAACGCCAGGCACCATGCAAGGTACAACTGTCTACATAGTTTACAGATATAGAGATTATGTTGATATTCAAAATAGACTTCGTACTAGAGTTCAGTTGCTTTATAACTTATCATCTGAATATTTAGTGGGCATATTTTATTGGCATCCTTTCAATAGTCCTTGGGAATTTACTATAGGATAATTCCCCAACTCCAAACTGTCAGCATCTTAGTCTATTTGAGCAGGCTTTCTTTTGTCATCAGAGTCATTTCTGTTCATGCATTTTAGGCTGAAGTCTTGAGAATAAATACTTCCTCAGCTACCTCTCATCATTGGACTGCCCTTCAGTCAATGACTAAGGAGGAATTCATGTGCATGTACTCCAGCTTCCTCTCCTTGTGTGGGCCAACTCTCAGCAAGGCTTCTACATGGGCTCCCTGTGTTTGAACACAGGATTAAACTTTAGTTTTCCACAGTTCAACCTGATCGATAACTCATCATCCTTCCATCCCATGCTTATTTTCACACTCTTCTAGCTATGTTTTCTGAGATTATATCTCAAATAAGTAACCTGTGCTCGGTGTCTACTTTGGGGGGAATAGAAACTGAAACAACTTGCACCCCTGAAGGCACTCTGGGAATTAGTGATAGCTGAGACCACCTAAGACCCTACTTAAATTTTCAAGGCATATAAACATTTTTAGGCTTTTCTAGCTCATGGCCAAGTCCATGTCACTGGTAGGTAAGTTTTGGCATCTGGTGAGACCAAGACCAACAAAAGACACACACATTTAAAAGCACACAAATACGCAGAACTAGTACACATATATCCCTATCCCAGCAACAACGATGCCTCAAACTCATTCTTGAGTTGTGAATTTAAGTTGTAAATTATCATACAGGTAATGTTGGGAGTTACTTGACCAGCAAGGCCGTAGATGCTATTGTGGGATGAGGATAGTTTGCAGTATCATATAGATGTTTTGTGACGTGAATCTTATTCTATGAGTCCTCTGTTTTTTTGTCTGCTCTAAGGTGAGAAAATGCTTATATACAAAATGGTTGAGGTTTTTTTTTTATCCTGTTGTATAATTAGAATGCATTGTTCTCAGGTTCAAAAAGCAGAGGTTCTTTATTATTGGGCCATTCTTGGGGATTCCCAGGCAAAGATTAAGATGTATGGGGACCAGCAGCTAGCGTAATGGCTATGTCGCTGGACTCCTACATAGTCGACTGCGGTTTGCGTCCTGGATCCGGCAGCTTAAAACTCACACCGGGCACGTGTGCGTGCGTGCCGAAGGTCCCAAGAGGAGAATGGAGGAGAAGGGATTGTGGCGTGGCCATCCTCTCTGGGGGGGTGTGATTTCTCGCATTCTGTCTCTCTGTCTCTCTCTGTCTGGCGAGTGCATGGGCCCTAAAGCAAAAACCTCTCAAAAAAAAAAATTTAAAAATAAAGATGTATGACAACTGGCCCTCAAACAGGAAGCAGACATCCCAGCAATGAACAGGCCAATGGAATTATTTTTTAAAGTGAAATACAGAAAACAGACCCCTCTGATCTGTTAAATCTTACTTCCTCATTCTTTGATAACATTGCTGGAATGTCCCAGAGTTTCTGTTTATTTTCAGCTATTAATACTCAATGTACAAAAAATGAAATAGTTACTTCCTGGGTAGAAGAAAAGTTAGTCATTTACTCCTTTCCCTTTTCTGATGTAGGAAACTATGGAAAAAGTGTAGAAAAATCAAAATGTTTCTACTTAGTTGTGTGCACAGTTATATTGTGTTATTGAGTTACACTGTTTTCTTGATTGATACAAGATTTTGACACTGTGTGCTGGCTCTCTGTATGTATCAATGAGTTTTTTAGAGGACCCTTTAGGTATCCACAGCTATGCACCTCTTTTTTTTTTTTTTTTTTTTTGAGGTTTTTCCTCTAGGGCACGTGACTCAAACCGTAGTCGGCTACATGGGAGTTCAGTGACTTCGCCATTACACCAACTGCTGGTCCTGCTATGTACCTCTTAAAAGCAAAACAAAATAAAACAAAACTCTCAAGGCTCAATTGCAGCAGCATGAGCTGCAGCCTGGAACCAGATGAGAAACCTGTAATAGGATCAACCTAACGTCCAGGTGTGATGGTACGCACCTAGAATCCCAGCAACTCAGAAAGCTGAAGCAGGAGGATTGGAAAACAGTCTAGCTCAGAAAATTGGGAAATAGAGCAAACCCTGGGAAAGTCTGGAGTTGAGGTAGTTCCTATGATCCCAAGTATCTGGGAGCCTGAGGTAAGAAGATCACAACACAGAGAGATCCTATCTTAAAAGCAAAACAACCCTAAACCAAAAATTCTCTTTTAAAAATTTTTTTTTCCAAAAATTCTCAAAAGATGCCTGTTTCCAACTATTTTTAGTTCTCTTTTGGTCGTGGTATAGTTGGTGCATTTTTGTCCAATTTCATGATCTTAGTTACAAATTCCCAAGCAACAGAAAAATATCTGACCAAACATGTTACATATGAATATGTATCTAAGTACATGTGTGTGAGCAGTGTATAACTGTATGAATTTTACCTTTTACTTCGGAAAATATTTTTAGCAAATTGTTTACTATCTTACTAAACCTTGATATATATTATATATGGTATTATGTATAATAACACCTATATCATAATCATTGGACCAAATGAACTTTATCTGATGCTTAGAGTTAAGTTCTAGCACCAAGGATAAACACAACCAGGGAACGGAATTGCCTCCATCCTATGCCTCTCAAAGCTTTAGAATGCAACTTAGTTCCATGTTAGTATAATGTTTATCCACAAATAGAAGCCTGGAACAGGATTGAAGTAAAATAGTTCTCCAAATAAATCCTTCCTGTCAATTCACATGGTGAGTAAAAATTAGAGTCTAGTAGGAATCAGAGAAAGAAGCAGAGGAGCCAGTTCCCTTTGGGAGAGACTCATTTGCAGCAGGGTGATGGTGTAGTGCCCCACTATCTAGGAGACTTCACCAAAAGAGACACCTGTCATGTGGAATTGAGATGAGGGGCTCACAAAGAAACCTGTTCTGTTTTTGACTTCCTCGGTTCCTATCTGTGGATATAAGAACATTCTGAAATAACATTGGCATTTCATAGTGATTACTTCTGATGTTTTGTTTCAGTGAAGTAAGAGGCGATAGAGATGCAGAAATACATACAGGCTTATCCACAGAATGGTTGCATCAAATGAGGAAAAATATTCCACACTTTTCTTAAGTCATTATTTTATGTAAGGATCCAGTTTAAAAAATCACTTGAAGGAATTTGCAATGAACAACACAAGTTATTTAATAATGAAGTTTAAATTAGGTGCCAGAAAAAAAAGAAAGAAAGAAAGAAAGAAAGAAAGAAAGAAAGAAAGAAAGAAAAAAGAAAAAAAGAAAGAAAGAAAGAAAGAAAGAAAGAAAGAAAGAAAGAAAGAAAGAAGAACGAAAGAAAGAAAGAAAAAGAAAGGAGGAAGAAAGAAAGAAAAATAAAAAGAAGGAAAAGCCCAAGGTATAGCTTAGGTTAAGATTTAAATTTTACTTACCCTGCAAAGACTTGGAATTAATTTTAAAAAATGACTTCAGAAAAAAAAATGATTTCAGGAATAAATAGACTATTCCACAGACTGAATTTTATTTAGTGCCAGAGGCATTTAATCAAATTAGAAAGTGAAAAGACTAGAAAAGGAAAGCAATAAAATATTTGTAAGGGCCACATATTTTCTTAATCATGATATATTTATTTGATCAAATTAGTTTTTTTCATAAAACAGTTTCATAGAGACAGTTTTTAGAGACAGTTTTTACGTGGTTTAAACCGATTTTCTAAAAACATCTCTAAAATAAATTACCAGTGCAAAGTGAGATAACATGCCTTCTGCTGAGAGTCAAGTGTTAAGCTATTCTATTCATCTTATTTATGACTTAAGGTAAATGTCTCATTCATCAGGAGTAATGCTGACCACAGTCTTCAGGAGATAGAGACTAAGCCATTCAAATGAATGACTCTAAAGTGAATAGCTCATGCCAAAGGATGATTCATTTTATTTGAAACACATTTGTAGAACAAATTTTGGAACTGCATATTTGTTAATTTTCTCTTTTGTGATTTCCTTCCCTTCTGTAGGTTGGCAGCCCAAACCAACATCTAGATGGTGCCAAGCTTGATGAAGTGGTTAAGAGCATTCCTCGAAGTGGTACATATGCCAATGAATTTGACTTTTTGCAATTGAAAGAAATAACAAGTAGAGGCTAGAGATAAAACTGCTGTGTAGTTTCTTTTTTCCTTAAATATCTTGGAATATGGAGACCTGAACCAGAGTGAATGTGAAAGGGCAACTGCCTGGAATACCTAGTAGATCTATAGCTCCACAGAGCCATTGAGACCCATATTGGCATCTGAAGCCTCTTTAATTCTAGGTCATAGTAGCTAAGAAGCCATGAGTTGTCTTAGAATCTCTTCTCTTGGTACCCCATGACTTCTGATGCAGACTCTACCCTTGCTGACTGGTTCTAATGCCTTCATGTGGGTCAATCTATAGATTTCAAAGCAGACTGGGACCAACAATTAGCATAACGGCTATGTCACTGAACTCCCATGTACCTGAAAGTGGTTTGGGTCCCGGACCCAGTGACTTAAACTCATGTGGGGCGCGTGTGTGTGCCTGCCCAAGATCCCAAGAGGAGAATGGAGGAGAAGGGATTGACGCGTGGCCATCCGCCCTGGGGGGTGATTTCTCATTTTCTATCTCTCTGTCTCTCTCTGTCTTTCTGGCGAGCACTTGCGCCCTATAGCAAAAACCTCTCAAAAAAAAAAAAAAAAAAAAAAGATCTCAAAGTAGACAAATGTCAATCTCAATTATATTCAGAATTTTCATACCAGATTATGTAGGAATCACGAAAACACTTGTGACAATGTTTTACTTCCATACTTATCTTTGCTTTGAGGGTTTAATTTTCTCAGAATTAAAGTTTTAAAATAATTCCCCAGGGCTAAACGTGAATCACAGAGAATTGCCCTATAGAAATAATTGGTTTGATATTAAAGCCTGTGTCCCCTCCCTGCACACAGTACTCTAGTAACTCTGGAAATGTTGAGTCATTCAGAAACAATATTTCACTTCACTATTAGCAATTATGGTTAACTAGGACATGAATAATTTCCATATAAGAAATTATTTCTAAACTTAAAAGTTAGTTACATGTCATTTCTGGTTCTCTCCCCACCCCATGTCTCTCTCCCCTTTCTCTCTCTCCCTTTCTCTCTATCCTTTTCTCTCTCTCTCTCTCTCTCTCTCTCTCTCTCTCTCTTGTGGTGGTGTTTTAAAAGAGATTAGCACTTGAATTAAAGACTAAGTAAAGGAAACTCTTCCTCACTGATGTGGGTGGGCACCACTCAATCCCTTATAGAACTAAAGAAAACAAAAAAAAAAAAATGAGGAAGGGTGAATTCTCTCTCTCATGATGAACTGGGATGTTCAACTTCCCCTGCTCTAAGATATCAGAGCTCCTTATTCTCAGGCTTTTGGACTTGGACTGAATTACACCACCAGCTTTCTTGGCTCTTTACCTTGAAAATGGCAGATGGTGGGATTTCTCAGACTCCATAAGAGTGTGAGACAATTCCCACAGTGAATCTCTCTCTATCTATATATCTATATCTATAACCATATATTTCTCCACTTGTCCTCTTGGATCTTGTTCTCTGAGAAGCCCTACTATACCACCTTGTAGATCTGTTTGTTTCTCTTCCTTAATGAAGAGCTCATTAAATGATATACAGAACACAGTTAGCATGGTGCCTGCCACACAGCATGTACTTTAATGCTTGCCATCCAAATTCTGTTCAAATCTCATTGTAAATGGTCTCTTTACAAACTACCATACCTCCCCAACTATCAGCTGCAGTGGCTTTGTTATTCTGATCTAACTCTGAGAAACCTCTAGTATGAAAATCCTCTCCTCAGTCCTCCCTTCTTTCATCTCTTGCATTTAAATAGTATCTAAGGGTGACTATTTGAATAAGGCCCAGGCTAGATACTCTGAAGGAGACAAATGTCGCCTATGCCTGGATCATGCCTTCAAGGAATTCAGAGGTACTGTAGGGGAGATTAAACACATATAAAATACCATTACATTACAAATTAAAACAGAGGAGCTCTGTAAGAGAGATACAGACAACTAGTAACATAAGTAAGACTATGGGAGTTCAGATGAAAGCACAATTAGAGAAAAATTTATGGAGGTGCTGGCATTTAATCTGGGCCTCTCAGAGTGGAAGACGTTTAAATGTATACATATGGAATAAGGGTATTTTAGGTGAAAGTCACCAAATCTATTAAATTTCTTGAAGAATAGCAAAGAGTTACATTTATCTTTGTAGTGCGGAGTAAAGGAAATGATAGTTGGGAATTGCTGTGAAATCACTTATCGAGGGCTTTAATTTCTGACTGAGAAGTTTGACTTTGTTTTCTATATATGATGGGGAGCCATTTTTCAGAGCAAAAAGCCAACATGATTGCAACTGTATGTAAGATCAGTCTAGCGGTGATTTCAGCAGAGTCTGGCTGCCGTGGATAAGGTTGAATTCCTGCCTGTGTGGAATCACGTCAACTGGTTAGAATAGTGACAGAGGTAGGAACAGATTCCTGTGGGAGTATAAGAGAGGCTTTTTTTACTGTAGGTGGGGATTGGGAGATTTCCTGCAAAAAGTGACTCGGACTGATTTTGGGAGATGAGAATTTCCTATAAGAGGACATAGATTAAGTAGAGTTAAAAAGGCATGAAACTGGAGAGTTTATGCAGGCTTACAAGAAATGATACTCAGAAAATAAATGGAAAAAGTATGAAATGACAGGTAGGTGTGGAGCCAGTTAGAGCTTTCTGAATCATGGTTGAGCACTCACATTTAAGGTACATGGTGAAGAAGATGGAGGAGGGGCTCCTGACCAGTGGTTATTGTAGCAATCAAGTAAGAAATGATGAGACCCGGAAGTGAGTAACATCAGTAGAGACAGAAAGGAAAGAATGTGTACTTCCAGAGTCAACAGGACATAACCGACCACATATTTGTTGGATAGACATTTACTCAATACCTACTACATGGTAAGCAATGAGTAACTGTAGTGGCAATGTGTTCAGTGGTGAAAGAGGACACAAATTCTCTGTCCATATAAAAGCTTATATTTCTTGAGAAGGACTAAGTGAGGGTACAAAAAGAGAATAAGACTTCATAAATGCCTTTTGCATATGTCTATTCTTAATTTAAGTCTGAGCTTTGATTCCATAGCTGGCTCCTTCTCATATGCTCAGGAGCTATCTCCTGCTATTCAGAGATCTTTCTTTAATGCCTTAAGAAAAAAAGTTCATATGCTTTGTATCTACTCTTCTCTTCAACTCTCAAGACTCCCAAATAAGTAATCTGTATTTTTGTTAATTGCAAAGGGTGTGTGCTCTTGCCAGAGAGAGACAGAGAGACAGAAAAGAGGAAGGGAGAAACCACCCTTTGTGGGGCATGGTCATGCTACAGTCCCTTCCTTTCCATTTCTCCATTTTGTCAGGACTTTGGGCATAAACACACACATTCAAACACGCATGCAGACCCAGCATGTTTTTCATGCTGCCAGGGTCAGGATTAGAATTGCAGTCGGCCATGTGGGATTGGGCTCTCTTAACCCCTATGGAAGAGGCTGACCTTACAACTCAAATTTAAGTTCTTTCCCAAGTCAGGTATTAGTTGTCAATTTCTTAAAACCCTATATTTTGTCTTATTTTCAACACTTCTAATAGACTCTACATTATTCTTACCATGTGTTCTTCCTATTCCTGACCATGACTGATAGCATCCATTGTCTTTTATTCTGCACTTGTCTAAATTATTGTCATGTTCTAGTGACCTGTAACTTCTCCTTTCTCTTTAATCCACATCTGGTCAATGTTTATATTCTGATTTTAATCTCTGAAAGGTCATATTTCTCCTTTTTCCAGGTTTAGTTTGGATCTTTATTATCTATCATTGGGATTACTGTTAGTTTGTTAACTGGTTTATTTTCCTTGCAGATTCATTTATTTTCCTAAGTCTCAGGCCAGATCATGTCACTCTTCTCGACAAAAATTCACATGCCTTTCAGCCCACACCATCATAAACCATGTCTAACATATGCAAGCACCACTGATTAGAAGATGAAGAAAAATATTGTGTGCTGACCAGGTGAAGAAATTGCATGGCAGGCGCTGCAGGGAGATGGACTTTCTGTGTCAAGGGGACATCAGGACACTGACTCTGACTCTGATTTTCCCCCAGTCCTTTCTGTTCATAGTGTTGGTGCGGCCTTGATTCAGGAACCAAACATGCTCAGTATTTGTAAATATCCCTGTGAACTGAAGAGCATAAATTCTTGGTACAGTTTTTCCAGAATGCATAACAAAGAACCTAGTATTAAAGAGCAATGGTGCAGTAAGATTGGTCAATGTTTCCAAGTCTGGCAGGGCCCCTCCTGCACAGATAGAGTCAGGCTGCTTCCTGTAGGAAACCAAAAGACAGGGTGAAAACTGAGCCAAGCTATTTTGTATCTGTTTTTTGCCTGTAGTCCCTTTATTTCCACTAAAGTCTGCATCTTTCACTAAGTATGTTTGGAAATATAAATGAATGTGTATCCACTTCAGTCCAGCAGGCCTCCCCAAATAGAGCAGACCATTCTAGCCAGCATGACCTGCTCATCCCACTCTGCTCTTGTGTGTTAGCCAAGCAGATATGTGTGAAGAGGCAATGTCTTCCCAAGCTTTCTGCTCCTTTTCCTAGTCTTTAATGTCCTTGTTTGCTTGTGCCCTTAGTAAACCCTGTCTACATTTCACTATTTGTCTCAAACCCCAGCTCCTCAATAAAGTCTTCCTCTATTTCTAGACTGGAAATAGTCACTGCTGTTCTTTACTCAGAAGTAATTTCTTTACTCAAGCTATATTAGTTGATTAAACATTGAAGTATTTGTAAATTCTTTTAGAACAGAAAGTATGCATTAATAATCATTATATGCCCTATAATACATAGCCCAATGTTGGTCACATAACAGTATTCAAGAAATATTTTTAATTAAATGAAATAAATATGATATTTCATTATGATGCACACTTTATAAAATGTGTTAAAAACATTTCAAGAGCAGAAAAAAGTGATCAAAATGTAGAAGTGTAAGATGATAGAATATTCTTAATACTCTTATTTGATAATCACATAAGGTATGCATGTATCAAAACATCATGTTATACCCCATAAATATGTAATATTTTGTGTCAAAATATGCAAGAGAGAGGCCAGCCAGTGCTACAGTAGCAATGCAACCCTCTGCAATGCTGGGGCATATACACGGGTCCTAGGTTTGTGTCCTAAGCCTTTTAGCGCACCCTGAACGTGCACCTGCTGTGACCCAGGCTGGCTAAAACTAGGGATGGAGCACAGTGTGACAAGACTGTTGGGAATTCCTGTCTCTCCCCCTCACCTGGCTCATGAAATTTAAAAATACAGGAGAGAAGAATAACTCAGTATCAGTTGATGCGTCGTTCTTGGTGTGGTTTGTGTATTACACCGATTGCCAGTCTCAGCATGACTTTAGAACAAATTTGGCGAGAAATCAAATACAAATGGATGTTAAAACTCTTCAGAATTAAATGGATCTAGGAAAGAGTAATGATAATCCTTTAAATTTGCATAAATCCTAGAAAATAGGGGTTGTCTTATATTAGTATACATAAAGCTTATGTTTAACAGAGGATTACTTATCTTCTATTTCTTCAAGTTTGATGTACATGAACTCTGACCAGGCAGTTCCTCAAAAGTCAAACTGAAATGTGAAGAGGCTGTGTGTTTTTCTGTCTGTTTGCCCCCGCACAATTGGGAAGACTTTTTTCCCAAGAATTTCCCAATCTGCTGATCAGATTCATTCATAGAGTATTGTAAACGTAGGTGTGCTCAGGGTCTCCACGATTATTTTCAGAGTGTGAGTCTGTAGAATTAGCTTGAAGCAGGTACATACAGGTATGCTGAAAAGCATGAATGTTTTTTGGAGAGGTTTTTGCTATAGGGTGCATGCGCTCGCTAGAAAGACAGAGAAAGAGAGAGAGACAGAAAGTGAGAAATCACCCCCCAGGGTGGATGGCGACACTGCAATCCCTTCTCCTCCATTTTCCTTGCAGGATCTTGGGCACGCACACACACATGCCTGTCCTGACTTTAAGCTACCAGGTCCAGGACTTGAACTGCGGTCGACTACATGGGAGTCCAGCAATGTAGCCATTATGCCATCTGCTGATGCCAAACATGAATGATTTTTTTAAAAAAGGCAATTCCAGGTGTAAAATCCTGAGCTGAGGATTATCACCAGTAACACAACCTGAAGATGATTAGCACCTTTGAGTATTACAAATGGTGGTTCCAGTACTGTCCTGAACATAGGGATGTCCTTTTTGGCAAGAAGAAAGGAGCATACTGAAGGCAATCTCATCAGTGAAGGCATATCTAGTACCAAGGTTTACCCAAGTTGACACATAAAGCTATGCCTGACACTGTTCCTGATATTCTGTCCAGTGTTAGAGATCAGGACACAGGGATGTCTGTGTTTATCTCTTCCCCTCCTGATAAACCCTGGAGGCCTAATCCCTTCCCAAAGGCCTCACCTTTCAACACCATAATCAAATTAGGCCTCTTAATACCTTCACTATGACTCACCACATTTTAACACATGAATTTTGGAGACATACACATTATAGTACTTGTGTAACAACTTAACTTGGCAGGTCTCTTAAATATGTGGTCTAGAAATTCATTCAAAAGAGAGACAACAACCACACACACTTTTTTCCTCTCACACACACACCACTGACACAAAGGACTATAATAGTAAATTTTATGTGTCAACTTGGCTAAGCCTTGGTACTAGATATATGGTCAAACACTAGTCTAGAGCTCAATGTACATGCATTTTTTCAGATGAAGTTAACATTGAAATGAGTAGACATTGGGTAAAACAGATTGCATTCAACGATATAGGTGGGTTTCATCTGATCAGTTAAAGGCCTTAAAAGAAGTAGATGGGAATTCCCAGGATAAAAGGGAATTCTGACTCCAGTCAGCCTTCAGACTCAAGCTGCAGTATCAACTCTTCCCTAGGTTTTAGCATTACCTGAAGTTTTCCAATCCCTAGGTTTTACAGCTGCCTGAGCCCATTTCTTAATTGAAATTTCTCTATCTTCATATATACACACATTCTATTGGTTCTGTTTCTTTGGAAAAACTTGACTATGATCAGGGCCTAGTAGAATTCAAAACTAGTTTACAAAAACTATATTTTAAGAAAGTACATGGATACAGAGATTTATATAAGATAAACTGATGGAGCTTTTCTCTTTGTTACCACCTTACAAATCTCCTTATAGTTTGGGCTTGCCTAAATCCTCTCTAGGAAAATGCTAGTAGAAAAACAGAAATAAAAGCAAATACCAGACTAAAATCCTCGTGTGATTTAATAAATATAACTCTAGTCTGTGAGAACATTTGCCTTTCATTGTGAACAGATATAAAGCTTTTTTCATTGGGCTCACTTTGTTTCTCATTGAGCTAATGATTCTTTTGGGCAGAACAAGGGCTGATGACTGCTACTTCTCCCAGGTTGTGTACATCCTGCCGTCTGCCTATCTGATGCTTTTCACAAACACTCAATCACATACGTTAAGCACCTTGGCCCTTGCCTCACCTTCCAATAGCCCCACCCCAACACATACACAGGTACACTTCTTACATAATGTTCAAAAAATATCTTTCCACTCCACTTTCTGCATTGCTCATTACGGTGTCCATATGCAGCTTTCTGGTTGTAGCCCTTGTGACAAAAATAATCTGTAGTCTGTGTGCAGGTGACTGCAGCTAGGATGGAGGCCCGGTTAAGAAATTCAGACAATAAAAGCAGCTGCCTGGCACCAACTGCAGTGAAAAGGCAGCTGCTTTCTTCACATGGAGGTGGAGCAAAACTCACTCCTGGGCAGCAGTTGTTGCTACAGCAGTAACCAGCCTGGTTAATCTACCATCTCAACAATGATTTGGAGAACAAAAGGAAAATGACTGAGTTCTCCCTGCATCAAGGACATACATAATGAATTTCCTCCTTTCAATGGTTCATGCCTCAAGATAGGAGACATATTCATCTCTAAAAAGAAATGAATATATCCTTGATTAATTGCTGCTAGTTGTACTTGGACAAGATGAGATGGACCGCCACACTTATTTTTGAAAGGATTAATTGTGGTCATTATTTCCAAAGTGTGGTCATTTCACAAAGCCTTTCTTAAGCTTTCATACTATTATACTTCAAAGCAAACGTCTTTAGTTCCTTCACATTAAAATCAGGATCTTGGGGAGGTCAGGGGTGGATTTTCACTCTTTCATACTTTGTCTTAAAAGATTTTTAAGACAGTACTTACTTTGGGAAAAATACATGTAAAAATTGTATTTTTCCTACAACTTGGATGTAATCACTCCACGTTAAATTTGGATATCTCCTATTAGGAAGAAGTAACAAAAAAGGGAATTATTAAACCCATGGTCAAAGGCCACCTTGCTTATGGTTTCCACATTGCCAGTTTTGTGAAACTCAAGTTATTATCACCTCTTCAAGCTAAGGGAATAGCAGGCAATGGCCAGAGAGAATAGTGATCAGGTCTGTAGAGGTGCATGCTCAGAAAATGTTCTCTTAGCTCCAGGAATCCTGAAAGGGGGGATTTCATTAGGTAAAGGCAACCTTTCAGTATTCCCTAGACTAAACTGTGAAACATTTTTGAAAAGCATAAAATCCTTATTTATGGTAGGAATGTTTGAAATTCGGAAGATAAATGCCATTCGGAATGCAAGTATGTTCTAGGTTTCTAACACGTAATGGGACACAGCTGTGATAACAGCCACTGAACCAGGGGCCCCCTCTATATCATGTCATTAGTTGACTTGTTATAAGCTGATCTTCTAGCCCTTTTTATAAGGGCCAGTGGGGTAAAAAATAAATATATCATGTACTGAACATCTGTGGTTCTGTCACAAAGTACCACTCATATCAACTTTCAAGCTATATCTTAGGCTACACATGACACCCTTTAAAAAAAAATGGGTCTTAAAAGAAAGTATAGATTAGGAAATCAAAGGTCTTTATTTCCAAAGAAAGGCAAAGGATAAAAGAAGGCCTGGACTCTGCCTTGAACAACATGAATGACATTTTTTTTCCCTAATTGTTTTTGTGTAGCCTTTTGAATTCAAAGCCATATGTGCACTCTAGGTAAGATCATGAAAGTATTTTGTATGTAAGATGTTAACTGAGCAAAGAAATGTCAAGTGTCCAAGCCATTGATTTAGTAAATTGCTATAATTGTTAGTCATCATTTAAGAACACACATTTATTAGAGGCAATTCCTGCCTGAGCCTTTTTTTTTTTTTTAATAAACTTAACTGGCCATACAAGAGATTACTTCTTCTGTTTTCTCATTAGTCAAATAATAAAACAAGGTCAGTCTCCTCTGAAAAGATAACGAGAAGTGAAATAGATATTTCAAATAATTAGGACATTTTACTAGTCATAAAATATTTTGAAAAATATACAAATATCATTAATCTATATAATGAAAGAATTAAACATGAATAAAGTTATGCGAAGCTTGTTTCTGTAGAGATGAGGGTAAGAGAAAGACATCCAATCAGGAGGCATTTTCAACCATCTATAGAAGACACAATGCAACCAGTATGGGAGCCATAGATCTAGTAAGAAGTGGACAGATTCTCATCATATTTTCAAAGCATATTTTACAGAATATGCTGATGGATCAAATGTAAGGTTTGAGAGGAAGAGAGGAGGCAGATGATTCCAGAAGGCTTGATCTGAATAGCTAGAAGAATGGAACTGCTATTACCTGAAATTGGATAGCCCACAGGTTTCTGATGCCAAGTTGGCTAGAGGGAATATAACATTTACAGTGTTCCAAACTTACCCTCGGTGGCTGGTGAACGGATCTTACGTGTTACATGGACAGTCATTTCTTACTGAATTAGTAAGGTATTTTGGGCAAGTCATCATGGTTTCCTCTTTTCAGGAATAAATGCCATTCAAATAAACATTTTAGAGCACACAAACACACACACACACACACACATACACACCAAGACGAGAAAAGTTATTATTTAGTTACCGGAATCCTGGTGTAATACAGATAAAGCAAAATTCTTGAAGACAGCATGTTGTTTACTGATATTGGGAAATATGTTTTATTACAGAGACCTTGGTTCAAACTATCCATAATTACTTAAGTAAGCTAAATAAGGCTAAATAATCTCTTAACTACATCTTCTTTTTCTATAAATAAGGGTAGGAATGCTTACATTACAGGGTTGATTTAAGTTTTGATATCCATAAAGTGCCTAGTACAGTGTTTGCAAATAACAAGTACTTCGTACTTGATTACTACTTTAAATAATAAATATTCTGATTTCATGTCCATTCAACAGTTCCTTTGAGCTACTACCATAATCTAAAATAGCACAAAAATATACACAATATCTAGTGCCCACCAGCTCATCTAAACCAAAAGTGGAGGAATACTTATTACTGAATATATATATATATATTTAATTCATACAGTATTTTAGCAATTATAGCATATGGTGTATAAATATCAGCATTACATGTGATATGTACATAGATCTTAGAATCCTTTCAAGTACTTCCTAAGAATACAGGTAAATTCTTGGGATCAGAAGTTAGCATAATGGTATGCTGCTAAACTCCCATGTAGTTGACCACAGTTTGAGGCCCAGACCCGGTGGCTTGAACTCACACCAGGCGCATGTGCGTGCGTGCCTAGGATCTCGAGAGAAGAATGGAGGAGAAGTGATTACAGTGTGGCCATCCCCCCTGGGGGGTGATTTCTTGCTTTCTGTCTCTGTCTGTCTCTCTGTTCTTCTGGCAAGTGCACATGCCCTATAGCAAAAAAAGCTCTCCAAAAAAAAAAAAAAAAAATTACACCTAAATTCTTTTGTTTTGAGAGGTTTTTGTTTGTTTGTTTTTGTTTTGTTTTGTTTTGTTTTTGTTATAGGGCACGTGTACTATACAGAAAGACAGAGACAGAGAGACAGAAAACGAGAAATCACCCGCCCCAGGGGGGATGGCCACGCCGCAATCCCTTCTCCTCCATTCTCCTCCCAGGATCTTGGGCACTCATGCACACGTGCCCAGCATGAATTTAAGCCACCAGGTCCAGGACTCGAACCGTGATCGACTACATGGAAGTTCAGCGACATAGCCATTATGCTAACTGCTGGTCCCCAGCTAAATTCTTTTTCGCAGTAAAGTCTACATGTAGATTGACATAAATAAAGAATGGATTATGCCCTTATATCTAATTTCTCTGATAGATTTCTCTTCTTGAAACTCTTTTTTTTTAAAGTTAATTTATTCATTTCTTGAGAAAAAGAGAGAGGGAATCCTTGGCAAGGTCATTACACGTGATTTTCCCTGGTCCTGCATGCAGAATCATGGGTGTGTCCCAAATGTTCAGGAAGACCTGAGACATGACCCTGGGACTTCTGCACATGACTCCAGCCTCATACCGCACAGCCCCTCTCACCTGAGTCACCACGGCTAGAACTGATACTCAGGAGAACTGCTTTTACTTTTAATAGTGAGAATGAGAAATATATTGTAACTTTCACAAACAGGAAATTTTTGTAGACATAAACATCCTAACACCTGTTAGCTGAGAGTGGTCAAACCTGACTTACTATCATGCTATTACAGGTAAGGTTGTATATCTTTAAAACCATTATAATTCATGATTACAATGATTATTTTGAACATTCATAAAATTTCGAACATTTTTAAAATCTGAAATGGAGAATTACTTTCATAATAATTACTATCAATTATATTTTAATATGTTTTTCTTTCATACATCTCAGGTGATAAATAACTATCTTTAAGCTTGTACTTTAACTAAATGAAATACACCATTCTACACAAATAAGAAAAAGCTTGGTCAGACAATAGGCAGTTTAATTTACAGATAAATGAAAAAGAAAGCAGGACTGACATGGAGAATTTCACTGGATGGCTCAAAACCTGTCTTCATCACATTTCAAGTTCACATATTTTGACTAAGTGCTTCCTATGAACCAGACACATTCAACTGGAAGTCCATTAAACGACACATGCAACTATCATCTTACTTACATGGAAGTTAAAGTATTTCATTTCTTTCTTTTCCTTTTTTTTTTTTTTAGGAGGGTTACTATAGAATATGTGCCCTCTCTCACATGTGAGAGACACAGAGAGGGAAAGTGAGAAATCACCCTAGGGTTGGTAGCCACGCTGCAATCCCTTCTCCTTCATTCTCCTCCTGGGATTTTGGACACATACACATGCCTGGCGTGATTTTCAAGGCTCTGGGTCTGGGACTTAAACCAAGATTGGCCTTGTGGGAATTCAGTGCCTTCACCACCACACCACTTGCTGGCACCCTCTCTTCCTTTTATTAATGAAGATCTTAGGGAGAGTATGTTTGTTTTTAAAATCATCTATAAGAGGGAATTTCATGGGGTTTTTTTTCCTCCTTTCATAATAAAAAAAGAAGATAAAATGATCACACACAATTGGTATTATCTGCACATTCAAGATACATTTATTTCATTGGGTGGTTTTAAAAACTACTGGTGCCTGTGAAGTCTCTTGGCAGCTGGGCTTCCTGCTTTTTCTTGGCCAAACCAATCAATTTCATGCTAGGTTCTTAAAGCCGTTCTGATGTCCTAGGCTGAGAGCTCCTTGAAGATACTAACCACATCTTAATCATTGTTTTCTCCACAGTGCATCCAGCAAAGTGGCTGGTTTGTACTAAGTGCTCAGTCAACGCTCAGGGAACAAACACACAATTAATCAAATATGCTACATGCTGCCAAAGAAAATTTTATGTCGATCTTCAGAAGTCATTTGTTGTTAAATGTCCCACATATTCATTACAGATATTAACTACTAAATACGGATCACTTCATTATGACCATTCAGTCTTACTCTCACAATACCCGCATGTAAATATAATCCTTATGTAACAGAGGAGATGGTTAAGTATAAAACGACCCTTGTTTAAGTTAATTAAGTAGAAAAGAGAGGCTTATCTGATCTCCTGTTAGACCACATACACGTTTGAGAATTTTATTCTTGACTTTTTTCTTTGAAGTTTATTTTGAGAAAGAGAGAGAGAGAGAAACACTGAGATCCCTGGCAGCATCCTATCTCTCTGTGATCCACCTGCAGCCAGAGAGGCACCCCTAGAAGCTCCAGCATCTCGACGCTTTGCTGCCTACCACCTTTGCTACTGCTGCTGGGTCAGAAACTTTATATTATTAATCAATGTGTACATGCACAAATACATAAACACACAAACACACACACACACACATATAAATAATGAATTGTTGCAAAATCTTAATTTTTGTCTGACTTTTAAATTGAGATTTTAATAAAGACATTTATTTTATATGTGCAATGATAACTGATAAAAATAGCTTAGAATGAAAATATTTATCAAGCAAGATTGATGGGATTCACTTTTAAAATGTTTTAGAAATAGAAAATTTCAAATTAAACCAAAATTTTCTACCGTATCAATTCAAGTTGGAAAAAAGTTATGCTGTATTCTAAAATCTAGCCTTTTCCTAAGAGTTAATGGAAAAGCAGGCCATGTATTTCATACATCAACTATGAAAAACCCTCCTGAAAGTATTTTAATAGAAGGAGATAAAATAAGCTTTTAAAAAAATACAAAGAATGTTATTCCTTGGTGTCATGGAAATCTGCATAAACAACAGTGATGTGCTGTTCTCCTTAGAGAATATATGTATGATTGCCCTCCAGAGATGAATAAAGATGAGCAAAATGCCCCAAAGTGTATTTGAATAACATGAAACAAACAACTAAAAGTATATAAGATGCAGCATTTTCTTTGTAACTTCTTGTAGTGAGTATCATTATTTTGGGGGGACATTTATAAAAAATGTTTCTTCTTAGAAATAGAGTTAAATGTAAAATGAACATAAAATAACAATGAGGGACCAGCAGTTAGCGTAATGGCTATGTCGCTGGATTCCCACGTAGTCGACCACGGTTCAAGTCCTGGATCCGGTGGCTTAAACTCACACTGGGTGCGTGTGCGTGCGTGTCCAAGATCCCAAGAGGAGAAAGAAGGAGAAGGGATTGTAGCATAGCCATCCCCCTAGGGAGTGATTTCTCGCTTTCTGTCTCTCTGTCTCTCTGTCCTTCTGGCCAGCTCATGCACCCTATAGCAAAAACCTCTCTAAAAATAAATAAATAAATAAATAACAATGATAACTTTCTAGTGATTAAAACTAAAAGGAGAACTTTTCTTAAATACTTACAAAATCTTCATCTCCTGTTACAACATGGCCCTTGATAAAAGATTATGATTTTACTTTATTTTGAATAATTATGAAATTTTCTTTTGTCATCTAGATTTTTTTCCCCCTACATCTCTGTCCATTTCTTTTCTTTATATATCCTTTTTTTTTTTTTTTAATCTCTCCATTAGTCTCACTAGTCATCTCTACTTTTTGTGCCTTTGGGTCTTTTCCTAGCCTGTCTCAGATGCATAGACCAGTAGGTCCGACTTACTAATATTATTTCCACTAGACTCTCTCAAGGGCACCTCAGTACAAGGACAAATGAATGTATAAGTGTGAAATACTTACAAAATCTTCATCTCCTGTTACAACATGGCCCTTGATAAAAGATTATGATTTTACTTTATTTTGAATAATTATGAAATTTTCTTTTGTCATCTAGATTTTTTTCCCCCTACATCTCTGTCCATTTCTTTTCTTTATATATCCTTTTTTTTTTTTTTTTAATCTCTCCATTAGTCTCACTAGTCATCTCTACTTTTTGTGCCTTTGGGTCTTTTCCTAGCCTGTCTCAGATGCATAGACCAGTAGGTCCGACTTACTAATATTATTTCCACTAGACTCTCTCAAGGGCACCTCAGTACAAGGACAAATGAATGTATAAGTGTGTGTGTGTAATGAGTGAAGCAAGAAAGGCCTATTATATTGAATGTTAGCATACATCACACACACAATTTATAGTTTTGAAAATATTTGTGGCTCAAGCCGATCACACCAAGGTAAGATGTTTCAAAGCTTGACCGCACACATTTAATATTATATATAGTTTCATTTTTAATTTTCAAAATGAGTGTCAGAGCAAGAGCAGCATGATTATGCTGGAAACAAGACACAATAAGTTATTTAAGTGTTCTCTCAGTCTCATAAACTATTTCTCATTTTATTCAGTTCTCACAACAGCCTGTGTGCATATGGTTTACAACCGAAATTTTGACACTTTGCCTTTAAAATACTGTTTTAAAATCGTATTTGTTTCCATTAAAAGTAAACTGGATTATTTTTCTTTGAGTACCTGATACAGTTTACAGTAACTTAGTTCCTTAGAATATATAAATGGAAGGAGATACAGCATTGACCTAAAATTTTAATTTTACTAGAAGATAAAGTACCAGCTATGATCACTGACCTCTTCTGCAGCCCAAATGAGAGTGGGAACCTGGCAGAACCTTTACCTCTTTGGAAACTCATTCTAGAACTCTTCTTATTCAGGTACTCAGTCTCCCCTTTTACAGCTGTTTCCTGGACAAAATTACTATCATTAATACAACTTTTTTCAGTTGTTTTGGTATGATTAAAATGTTTTTCTTAATGTAACGAAAAGAAAAAACAGCAAGAGGTTATTTCTGCATGACAAATTGTCAAGAAAAATATTTTAAAATAATATTTATTAACAGTAAATGAAATGCGTCAGAGCTACTTTAAAACTTTGAGGTTTTGTTGTTTGGTTTTGGCAAGAAAAAATTGGATAAATAACTTCTCAAGGAAACAATTTAGATTTTGAGCTATCAGCATTGCTCAAATTATGTAAAATTTTGATTACAGGGGAAAAATGTTCACAGGATCTATGTGTCAGTTTATATTAAACCATATGTCTAATAGAACACATATCTTTGTAAATACTTTAGTCTTATATTTTGCACAACGTCTATCATGAGCCATAGGAAAATAAATACTATAACAGTAAAAAGGAGGAGCTCTGAATATATGAAGTCATAAATAAGACTTCCTCTACTTAGAGCCATATAAAATTATTGGAAGGATTAAAAAAGATAATTCCATAGCGGATTTTAGTGTAGAGCTAGTCTTAAGAAGAGTTAGGTCAGCATTTACTGATGAATGGGGTAAAAATATGTGAACTTCCCATCTTTGGCTTTGGCATTCTATTACCTGGTATGGATGCTGTGGGATCTCGGACTCTGCATCCAGCTGCTCTGCTACACAGTCCTTGTTATTTGGATGCCAATTGCAATGAGTTTTTAGCAGAGAAACATAAAGTCACTCAGGGAAAAGGCATGTCTTTTCAGTCTGGACAATAGTGCTATATTGTAGGTTTGTAAAGTCATAATCATGGGCTACAATGATAGTGATTAACACTGAGGCATTACTTCTGGAACTATTGAGATATAATTAAGAATGTCTTAAGAAAGAGTCTGGCCAGTGGTAGCAAGGTTTCCGTTTTGAGAACAGAGCATATTTTTCTTCTTAATATTTGAATTTATTCAACCTGTCAACTATTTACATATAATACAATGATTTTCTAATGATATTATTTAAATTAACCCTCAAAAAGGTAGACTATATTTAAAAAATAAGTTGTCTTTATATTGAGACTAAAAATATTCTCGGGAAAAATAAGAGTAAGAAAGAATTCTGTGGAATGAAATTTTTGCTCTTGGAAGAATGTGGTTAAAAAAAGGAAGTTAGCCTTTAGTGGCTTTTTTTCCTTAATTTCTGCTAGATTTAGAAAACATTATATTACTACGCTAGAGTTTATTGATACTCTTTTTTGTGTGAGCACACTTGAGGAGAAGTCAGAAGGAGAGTAATTGTATCTCTCCAGGCACATGTCTGCACCATTAATTAGACTTTTTTTTTTTTTTTTGAGAAGTTTTTGCTATAAGGCACGTGCACTCGCCAGAAAGACAGAAAGAGAGAGACAGAGAGACAGAAAGCGAGAAATCACTCCCCAGGGGGGATGGCCACACCGCAATCCCTTCTCCTCCATTCTCTTCTTGGGATCTTGGGCATGCATGCACATGTGCCTGGCATGAGCTTAAGCCACTGGGTTCAGGACTTGAACCGCAGTTGACTACATGGGAGTCCAGCAGCATAGCCATTACGCCAAATGCTGATCTCAAGATCAGAAATCAAGAAAACAAAAATTCAGTTTATATCCTGGAAGCTCCCGAGCCGTGTCCTTCTGCTCACGTTCCATATTGTTATGACTTTAAATCCATATACAGGTTTTGAGTAACTGTCAGAACAAGATATGGTTTTGCTTTTGTTCATCTGATTGTTCATTCTGCAGGAACTGACGTGCCTCCACACCAGGGCTGATGACTGAAAGGCCTCATTAATGTGTTAAATGATGTGGAACGCACTGGGGCGCAGTGACACACTACTGCAGCCTGATGCACAGGTATCCTCCTCAATTTCAAGAAAGAAAGAAAGACACTATCATTACTACCCAAGGAAACTGCAGCATGAAGCAATAATACATATATTCAGTTGTAATCTCTGGGCCACATTTAGACTTCACTTGTTTGTTCAGAGAAACCAAATGCCAAGAATTTGATTTGGCGTCCAACAGTGGCACAGCAGTGAAATGTGATGCTCTGGGAGGAAGTTTCATGTGAGAGGGTTTCCCGTTAAAGTCCAGAAACACCCCTGAATACAAACATATAAGAGCTGATAATCCTGGCTGGCTGAAGCTAGATGTGGATTGTGGTGTTGGATTGCTGCCAGGAATGATGTTGCTCTCTACACAGCTTTCTCTCACTCAATGCCACACTCATGGGGAAAAAAAATGGCTTTGTTTCTTAGAGTTTATAAATCATCAATTAAACAAAGAGAGGGAAGATACAACATAGTATATTGTTAGAGTAATATGACCTCCACTATTTTGGCAGGAGATTTTTATTATTTTTACCTTTCTACTTCACTACATTAAGACTTAAAAAAAAATGCCTTCTCTTGTTTGCCAAGGGAAATAAATTGCTAGCAGGTGACAAGGGGATTAAGGAATTGAAGTCCACATGGTTGACCACAGTTCAAGTCCCAGGCCTAGTAACTTGAAAATCACGCCTGGGGCAAGTGTGTGAGTGCGCGAAGTCTCAGGAGGAGAATGGAGGGAGAAGGGATTGTGGCATGGCATTCTCTCCTAGAGGGTGATTTCTCACTATGTTCTGATAAAATTAATGCACATTCTTTTGGCATCTAATTTATTTTCAGGAGAAATAATAACATGGAAGCATACATTTCTAAAAGATTATACAAATATGTAGCCATAGTTTAATAGCAGATCTTGCTGAACACATTCTCTACCTTTATTTTAAAATGTGCTTCATCAGAAATGTTATTATTTGAGTGGCTGTCCTTGTAATTAGGTGTTCCATTTCAGAATAAGGAATCCAGAAAATTTAGAAACATTTTCTTTATTAATGCAAAAAATTAAAGCAGATTCTCAATTCAGCCAAAAGATTTTTGATATTTCAGAATCTGTCTTAGTCCATTTATTGTGTTGCCAGTAGAAATACTCAAGATGGACTGATTTATCAAGAAATAGAGGTTCAGGGGCCAACAGGTGGCATGGTAAATAAGGTGCTAGACTCTCACATGGCCAACAGTGGTTCAAGTCCCAGTCCCAGTGACATAAAAATCATACCAGATGTGTGTGCATATGTGCCTAAGATTTCAAGAAGAGAATGAAGAAGTGATTGTGGTGTGGTCATTCCTACTGGTAGGTTTTTTCTCACTTTTCCCCTTTCTATTTTTCATTGGTAAGCACACATTCCCTATGACAATACTAATTTTTTTTTTTTAAAGAAAAGAAAGAAATGGAGGTTCGACTTATGAGTTTGGTGACTGGAAAGTCCAAAGGCATATGGCTACTGTCAGGCTAGACTACATCATGACATGATTGACAGAAGCAGAGAGCATGGTGAACACACGCAGAAAGAGAGCATCCTGAGGAGAGTCATCTTCTTTTTATAGTAATGTACTTCTGTGAGAACTAACTCCATCTCATGATAGCTCAACTCTCTAGGTTTCTCACAAGGCAAGCTTAACCCATTCAGGATGTCAGTGTCTCTACAACCCATTCACCACACACTAGATTTCATCATCTTCCAGTGCTGTTACACTAGGGACCAAATGTCAAAACGTGAAACTTTGGGGAACAAACTATTATCTCAACTACAACAGGGTCTATTTTTAAGTGTATACAGTTTATTTAAGATTTACTACAGTCTTCTACTTCTTTTCCTATTAATGGATTCTGTTACATTATTCTGCAGTGTATCGGGTCACAAAACCATAAGGAAGAAATTGTCTAAAGTAGATTACAGGAAGTAAGTTCATAGATATGTCAAAAAGACAAAAAAAAAATCCATTGACTAAAATTGCATTCGTAATAAACTATAGTCCCATACTGACAAAAAAATAAAGAAAGAAAATTTATACATGGATTTCTAGTTTGATTCTTTATGTGATAAAGAACAATTTTGAGCAGACAGAACAAAGGAATGGATTTGTCTCGGATAAAATGAAGGAATTTGTCTTTGATAATGAAATTAATTAGATGACAGAGGCCATTCTGTCTAAGCTGAGGACTCAAGTCCTCTCATTAAATGAAAGACTCTCTCAGATTCTCTTTCTTTGTATAAATTTATGGTCCTTCATTAGAAAATCTAGGTAAAATTAAGTCATATTTTTTGTTTTAAATAACATTATTTGTTGATCATTTTTAAATAGAACACCTAGAAAATTCTATCGATGAGAGTTGACACACTTTCTCTTTATGTTATTGTATCTCACTTAAATTTATTGAGAGTTTTTAAAATTATTATTGTGTATAGTACCTATATTATAGATGGAAAATAAAGTAAACAGAAAATCAATTTGTTTTGCAACAGAGATATTAGTGAAATAAATGACAAAAGTTGGCAAATATCTGTAGATGTGGTATGGAAGAATATTAATGTTCTGACACAATAAGAGTATTGTGGTTACAAAGGGGTCTTTTAAATATCATAGAAAATGTTTATTATGTAAAAAACTATATATAGAATTCAAAATTGTTTTACACTAAAGTAAATTCATATATTAATCCTATTTTCCCGTGCCTTTTTGAAACACTCTAAGTAAATATGTAATTGTTTTTGTTTGTTTGCTTGTTTTTTAATTTGTACTAAAGTATTTAGGAGCAAAGAAGCATAATATCTTCAATTTACCCTCAGGTTGTTCAGAAGTAAATAATATCTAAATGGAGATATAAGAAGAGACTAATGAAACAAATGTGATAAGGTGCAAATTTTATAGAGAGCTGGGTGAAAATATAAGAGAGCAATGTGCACTGTTGCATTCTTTTTAAACATGTTTATATCTGTGAACAAATCAAATTATTAGATAGCAATTGTACAAATGCATGCAGAATTCCTATAAGGTAAATTGAGAAAGAAAAGTTCTATTTATTCCAGGGAAGTACCAGTGATAGAACGGTCTTTATGGAGTGGGGGGAAAAGTTATAATGAAATTAGAAAAAAAAAATTTAAATGTGCAAGCCTGGACCCAAAAAATCAAGGGGGTAGGGAGATACTTAAAAAGGAAATATTGCAGTTACAAAAATACAAAGAAGCAGGACATGAATAGATGCTTCTTTCTAATAGCGCCAGTTTAGATACTCAAGATGGTTTACCTAAGTCTCTAGCTAAAGGCATTTGTTTATTTAAATGTAGGATCCCACAGCTGAGCAGGTCTAGCACTGATGGCACTTACTTTTGGCTTAATTTCAAAAGTCTGAAACATCAAGAGTTCAAATAGGAAAAAGGGCTAAAATTTCTAAAATTTTGAATTTATAGCTTATTACTTTATTTTTTTTGTTTTGTCTTGTTTTTGTTTTTGCCATAGGGAATGTATACTTATGGGAGAGACCAAAGAGAAAGAGAGGTAAAGTGAGAAATTACCACCCCTGGAAGGAAGACCACATTGCAATCCCTTCTCCTTTGTTCTCTTCTTGAGATTTTTGGGCATCATAAACATGCACCTGACATGTTCATCAAGTCACTAGGTCTGGGTCTCGAACTACAAAGTAAGTCATGCGGGATCCAACTGCTTAACCACCATGCCATTGACTTGCTCAATATACTCATAATTTTTAATATTCCTTCTTAGACTAAAAATAATTGCAGATGACACTAATAGTTATTTAAATCTAAGGATATAATTTATACATTGAATTATTTCATTTTAATTCAGGCATTTAACTGCTACCAATTAAATTCATTTACTTCATTCCCTTCTCTTTTCAAAATTATGCTTTTTTATGGTCCAGCAGATGGCATAGCTGTTATATCATTGTTCGAGTTCTGGACCAGGTGGCTTGAAAATCACACCAGGTTTGAGTGTGTGCATGCCCACGATCTCAGGAAGAGACTTGTAGAGAAGGGATTGCACATGGCCATTCTCCCTGAGGGGGTGATTTCTCACTTTCCCTGTTATTGTGTCTGCTTCTGTCTCTCTCAGTCTCTCTCTCTCTCTCTCTCTGGCAAGAGCACATGCCCTAAGGGGGAAAAAAAAACTCTGAAAAGATTATGCCTTTTTAAACATAAATTATACGAAGCTAATTTTCCACTCCTGTCATGTAAATTTCAAGTTGTTCAACCATCTTCGCCTATCTAACTGAATTTCCTATTTCCCGTTCTCCCTTAACAGAAACTATCTCTTCTTCCCAGTCTAGTCTTCCTGTTAGTCAGGGAATTCCACTCCATTTTATACCATACACACACACGCACACACACACACACACACACACGCACACACACACACACATACTTCTTTTGCTTTTTACCTGTTTAATTTATTTCTATTTTTCAGAGTAAATCTGATGAATTCCTTTTGAAAGTTTCCCCCAAATATTTAAATCACTACTTCTTACTTCCTTTATTTATATAGTGTTTTGTGCAAGTTTATTTGATTCTTATACATATTAAAAAATCATTACTTAGATTATAAATTACTATATGACTGAAAGCATATGTTATCAGAACATAAAAGGCATTCAAATATCCATTAGCTCTCTTTACAAATATCTCAGTGAAAAACACTGTTGGACAAATGATACTTTTATTTAAATCAATGCATCTTATTTCCAACTCTCTTTTAACTCAGAATCTCCATACATTAATCGGAAACTATTTTAATTTATAGAATTATTTATTTTTAAATGTTGTATCCAGATATTTTAAAAGCAAACACGGAGAGTAGAGAAAATAGTACAAAGATTTGAAACAATTTAAAAGCAATCCCAATAACATGTGAGAAACACACGCACACACACACACACATATACTTCTTTTGCTTTTTACCTGTTTAATTTATTTCTATTTTTCAGAGTAAATCTGATGAATTCCTTTTGAAAGTTTCCCCCAAATATTTAAATCACTACTTCTTACTTCCTTTATTTATATAGTGTTTTGTGCAAGTTTATTTGATTCTTATACATATTAAAAAATCATTACTTAGATTATAAATTACTATATGACTGAAAGCATATGTTATCAGAACATAAAAGGCATTCAAATATCCATTAGCTCTCTTTACAAATATCTCAGTGAAAAACACTGTTGGACAAATGATACTTTTATTTAAATCAATGCATCTTATTTCCAACTCTCTTTTAACTCAGAATCTCCATACATTAATCGGAAACTATTTTAATTTATAGAATTATTTATTTTTAAATGTTGTATCCAGATATTTTAAAAGCAAACACGGAGAGTAGAGAAAATAGTACAAAGATTTGAAACAATTTAAAAGCAATCCCAATAACATGTGAGAACTTCTTAAATGTAGAAGATAAAACAAGGTGATTCAAAATGTTAAAATCCAGTAATCAGGGGAGAAATGGTGGCCCCACTAGAAGAGAGAAAGAAAAAACGGAGGGGGGGTAGTGGTGTGAGAGAAAACATGAAATGGAAATTTCTATTTTTTTAAATTGCAGAGTGCACATGTGCTTGCCAGAAAGAGACAGATAGAGAGAGTAAGAGGAAGAAAGCACCCGCCAGTACGGTGTAATCACACTGCAATCACTTTACCTCCATTTTTCTATACTATTGGGATTTGAGGCGTGCATGTACATATGCTTGAATTTCAAGTTGCCAGGGCCAGGACTTCCACTGCAGTTGGCCAATGTCCATATTCTCACAAAACTTGCAGCCTTCCTAACTATTGAATATAAAGAGACAAATAGGAAAGGGCTACTGGTCTTCAGAAAGAGATTTGCTATAATGTGAGGCCAGAAGCTATACTTCGGGAATAGAAAAGAAGGAATCTGAATGAAAGAAGTAAAAGGAGAAGAAGTTATCTAAAACTTTAGTCTCAGGTTGAAAATTAGGAGAAAAATAGAAAGAGAAAATTTAAGAAAAATGGGTATGGAAACCAGCAGATGGCGTAACAGTTATGTCACTGGACTCCTACTTGGCTGACTGCTGACTGAGTCCCAGGCCTGGTGGCTTGAAACTCAAGCAGGTTGTGTGTGTGGGCGTGTTCAATATTCCAGGAGGAGAATGGAAGAGAAGGGATTGCAGTGTGGCCATGCCCCCATAGAGTGATTTCTAACTTTCCCTCTCACTGACTCTTTTCTCTTTCCCCACACGTCCCCAGCAAATATACCCTAAGCTAAGGCAAAACCTTTAAAAAAAAAAAAATAGAAAGAAAAAGAACAAAACAAGAAAGGAAGAAAGAAAGAAAGGAAAGGAAAGGAAGGAAGGGAAAAGGGAGGGAAAAAAGAAGGAAGGAAGGAATGAAGGAAGAAAGAAAGATGTGTATTTAAGTATTTTTTTTTTTTTTTGAGAGGTTGCTTTTGGGTGCATGCACTTGCCCGAAAGACAAAGACAGAGAGACAGAAAGTTGGAAATCACCCCCAGGGGGGATGGTCACACTGCAATCCCTTCTCCTCCATTCTCCTCTCGAGATCTTGTGATGCAGGAACATGGTCCCAGCATGAGTTTAAGCCACTAGGTGCAGGACTTAAACTACAGTTGACTACATGGGAGTCTAGCAACATAGCCATTATGCCAACTGCTGGTCCCGATACTTAAGTATTTCTGTCCTTCTCTAAGATGTAGAAAAATCTTATACAATATAAAAGGCAAAGAAGAAAGAACCATGGGAGTGTTTGCTAAAGGTGTTACTATAGAAAGTAAACAATTTTATTTGTTTCATTTAAAGAGTACAGAGTCAACGGGAATTAGAGAATACAGATGGGGGAAATTGCATTCAGAGAAGGAGGAGATAACATTTTCTTTTCTTTCTTAAACATTGTGGTCTTACTAAGTCAGAAGGGAATATCATCCTTAAACAATGAGGGTGTAAAGGATGGGAATACATCTTGAGAAGGTGAAGATAATAAGGAAGAGCTCTTGCCTAGTCCTCCTAAGATTCCTGTGCCTGGGACCAAGGAGCAAGGGCCGAGCTGACTGAGTGTCATGGATGAGATTCTCTCAGTAAGTCCCCCGTCTCCTAAAATAGTGCCACTTGTTCTAGCTTCATGGCATGAATCACAAAATAGCAGAAAGAGTAGAGTAAGAGTTGAAATTACAGTTGGAGTTGGGAGACATACACAGACGTTTAATTTCTTGATGAATGATTGTAAAGCTTTTTGGATCTCGAGAAATCCAAGCAGTATAATGGTAACAGAGATGGATCTTGAAATTCTAAAGCCCTATAAATTCTATGTTAGTCCCCTTATTCTAGTCTGAGATCATATTATATACTATAGGATTGTGGAAGAGGGCAGATTCTATAAAAAAAAACTTCTTAGACTTTGTTCCCCCCAAAAGAAATTTGTGTGTTGAGATTTAGTTGCAAAGATATTAAGAAGACATATTCTTAGTGTCAAAAGATGGAGCTCTTAGGGAACCAGCAGTTAGCGTAATGGCTATGTCGCTGGACTCCCACGTAGTCGACCGCGGTTCGCGTCCCGGACTCGGTGGCTTAAAACTCATACTGGCCACGTGTGCGTGCGTGCCCAAGATCCTGAGAAGAGAATGGAGGAGAAGGGATTGCGGCGTGACCATCCCCCCTGGGGGGTGATTTCTTGCTTTCTGTCTCTATGTCTCTCTCTGTCTGTCTGGCAAACGCACGTGCCCTATAGCAAAAAATCTCTCCAAAAAAAAAAAAAAAAGATGGAGCTCTTAGAAGTGACTAAGTCATTAGGATGGAGCCTCTGATTGACTGCTAGTGATTTCATAAAGGAAAGGATTGGGGCAGAGATGCACACAAATGACACACCACACTGCTCTGCTCTTGACCTCTTGATGTGATGCCTTGGTGAACCTCTAATTTTTTAAATTACCCAGACTCAGACATTTTCTGTTACTAGCAACAGAACAAACTAAAACAAACGTCAAGAATAAACAGAGATGGGTATTCCACTAGAAGACTGATTGTTTCCAGACCAGTGAGGTAAATATGCTCATTCTAAGAAAGAAAACAAAAGTAGGAATTAACGCCAAAATATAACTGTGAAAATTTCTGTTCTGCAGTTCTGCAGTTCTTCCTCTAAGCATCTGACTGATGGATCCGCAGATATTATTTTTACATGGAGACCATGCTTTTTCAGCTCGCTGTCGTACTTTGTATGAGTATTGAGATCTGAGAAGAAATATCTGAATTTACAACATAAGGCTCTACAATTTAGAAGGTGCCTTATCATATGGTCATCACAAAGCTTTGACAATGTAATCAGGGAAAGAATCAGCAAACTCCATCTCACAAACTAAATGAAAAGGAGCACGTTCACGGTTCTCCTTTATATCCATGTTGCAGCTGAAAGATGAGGAAGGATTTAAACGCTGTGGCATCGTATCTGTCATAGCCATATCCTTTCAGTGTGGGGAGCTCATTTTTCAAGGCTACCAGTCCATTAACCTTCACAGAAACAAAAATAAAGCAAAACAAAGAAACACTCCTGCAGAAAGGGCATTGCTTCTAATCGTGCTTATTTATCTTACTCTGGGGATTTGAAGATGGAACAAAGACCTCTATCTCCCCAGGCACATAAATGATACAGACACCCCCAAATAAATACATCAAATGCCTGGTGGTGCATATTGTAGACGAATTTGTAATTTTTCTTTAAAAAATGGGAGTGAGGCTAGTGAGAGTAACTGATATCATTCATGCTGAACCTCTGTCTTGAGCGGTGATTTGTAACTAGGAGGGCCAAAGCATCAACCCCATCTATATTTTAACGTCTTGGTCTGATCTCGGTGGCGACTTCACCTAGATTCATTCACTGTATATATTTAGAACTATTAGTTTTCTGATAAATGCCTTGTCCGAAAGCCAGAGGGGAATGATAAGGTAGGAAATAAGGAGTTCTTACTTGTTTTATACTGTTCCGTTGGGGTTAAGAGATAATTATAACACAGATTGATACTCCTATTTTAAACAAGGCAGTGAATCCGCGTGAGATATAGATTTTTGAAAAGGCATTTGCCACATCATTATAATTTCTTAAAATTCCTATGTTCACTGAAAAACTATAATCATGTGATAGACGTCATAACATTATTCATTTTTTTCCTCATAGAAGAGAGTTAAATCACCCTGTTGCAGATTTTGAAATATCCTCAGGTACAGCAGTGAAATTTCATTAACTGAAGCAAAACAAAAGCACATGCTGATTTGTCTGGGATCTAGGTTCGAGTGGGGAAAATTACAGATTCTGTAAGCAAGAGTAAAATAATGATTCCATGCACTTCATTTAAAAATCATGCCTTTTCCACAGACTTTATTTATCACCACAAAGTAATGAAAAAGTGTAAGATTTCCATCAATATATAAGGCCAGAAGCAAAGGAGAACCAAGGAAGGATGTGAAATATTTGAACATGGACTCTGTCCAGGGATGTATTTGAAAGATCTATCACTTGGCATGGCAGAGACAAGCCCCCACAAGAAAGAAGAGTACTAGTGTTGGGCTCTGGAGACCCCACTTAGGTCACAATTCATCCTTCGGGTTAATGGATTATGGGGGAGGTTGAAGGTAGACCTGAAAAACGGAGTTTAGGCTCCTCAGCATATTTGAGAAATTAACCAGTATAGATGCATTTCTAGACAAATCGCAGAGGTAGGTAGAACTACATTTTAAAATTTTATTTAAATTTCCGATAGAGCACATGCACTCACCAGAGAGAGACAGGGAGTGAGAGAAAGGGAAAATGAGAAAGCACTCCCCACCCCTCAATGGGAGATGGCTACACTGCAATCCTTTCTTCCTCCTCCTGTCAGGATTTTAGGCATGCATGCACACATGCCTGGCATGTATTTCAGGCCACTGGGACTGGTGCTTGAACCACTGTCAGTCATGTGGGATCCAGCTGCCTTCACCATCACATCACCAGATGACCTGATAGAACTACTTTTATCCCATATAAAAATAGCTATATATATATATTTTTTTTTTTTGAGAGGTTTTTGCTATAGGGCACGTGCACTCCCCAGAAAGACAGAGATAGACAGAGATATTTCAGGCCACTGGGACCGGTGCTTGAACCACTGTCAGTCATGTGGGATCCAGCTGCCTTCACCATCACATCACCAGATGACCTGATAGAACTACTTTTATCCCATATAAAAATAGCTATATATATATATTTTTTTTTTTTGAGAGGTTTTTGCTATAGGGCACGTGCACTCCCCAGAAAGACAGAGATAGACAGAGAGATAGAAAGTGAGAAATCACCCCCTAGTGGGGATGGCCATGCCGCAATTCCTTCTCTTCCATTCTCCTCTCGGGATCTTGGGTACACACGCACATGCACCCGGCATGAGTTTAAGCCACCGGGTCCGGCAAACCGTGGTCAGCTACATGAGAGTTCAGCAACATAGCCATTACGCTAAATGATGGTCCCAAAATAGTTTAAAATATTAACAACAAAAGACTCATACTGGTGCAAACTTGCTTAATATTAGTTATGGATGATAGTTATTAATTACATGTCCTTGATAATTTAACTAATTGGTTCAAGCCAGCCCCATGGAAGAAACAAAAAGTGTTTTTTTTTTTTGGCTAGTTGCTTGGCTGTTAAATGACCTCTTCTGGTTGATAAGAACCTTCAGTCATTCTGCTTTCCCTTTGCCAGCGACATCCAGTATTCATTCAGATATCCTCAGAGCAAAGGGTAGAGACCAGAGGGGCTTCCATAATTTAAACCAAATGGAGACCAGACACTGATCTTATAATCATTACTGACTTTTAGCTTTGAGGGGATCCCATCCAGGAGCTGGTATGAGATTCTGCAGTTCTAGTTAGAGCATTTTCAGGGTAGCATCTTGTGCCATCACCCTTTGGGCTCCAATGTTTGCATATAAATTATAACAACATCTCTGAATTAACATGCTTGTAGTGTATCCCTAATTATGACAATCTGTAGCAACAATTATGTGCAACAAATGTCTATCAGCTTAGTTTTGCACAAGTTTTAATTAAAAAAGAAATCTGATTATTACCCATGCATAAAGTTTTCAATATTGCAAAATGATCACCATCTCAGAGTTATTATTTGCATGTAAATCATAATCCCTCTATATGTTTGAGAGAATCACAACTAAAATTCCATAAGTAAAATCCCACAAGTATTTCACATGAGTGATTAAAGAGTGATTATAATATGATTTATTAATGGTAACAAAAAGAGAATGTGAGGGCAACCGCAACAAGTGGTGTGGTGGTTAAGGAGGCTGGATCTTACATAACCAACTGAGTGGTTCAAGTTCTAGACCCAAGAACTTGAAAAATATGCTGGGAGCTTGTGCATGCATGCACAAAATCCTCAAAGGAGAAATGGAATAGAAGGGATTCTGTTGTGATCATCCCCAATGGAGATTGATTTCTCACTTTCTCTCTCTGTCTCTCACTGGTGAACACACCCATCCTCTAATAAATTAAGAAAAGAAAAGAAAATGCAGATGGAAGATTAAACAAAAAAGACGAGGGAGCCAGCAGATGGTACAATGGTTACATCACTGGACTTCCACTTATTTGGCAGCTGTTAGAGTCTCAGACATGACTACTTAATACTCATGCTGGGTGCAAGGGCATTTGTGCCCAAGATCCCAGAAGGAGAATGGAGATGAAAGGATTGCAGCATGGCATCCCTCTTGGGGGTGATATTTTTACTTTCTGTCTGTCTCTGTCTCTGTGGCAAGTACCCATGCCCTATAGCAAAAATCTCTGTCAAAAAAAGAAAAGATGAGAAGTTTGTATGCTTGTTTAATTTTCCCATTAAAAGTCCTATTAAAAGGCATTCCATTAAAATCATCCAAAGCAGAAATATATATTTTTTAAATTGGGAAAACTTACTAGTGAAATATGGTTGGCAAAATCACCTAAAAATTTGTATCAGGAAATTTTTTAGATGAGCGATTTTGTTCTCCATGAATACTTCTTTTCTTTATACTTCACCCTAAATTACGTATACTAATACAAAACTAAAATTAACACAAAATTAAATAAAATGGTTCTTACATTTAACTAAGCAAAGATTTATAGCTTTCAGAGCCATACACTCAGAGCTCCTTAGGAGCGTAAAATAACTACTTATATTAAAAACCTAATTATAAATAGGTTAAAAGTATTTATTATTCTAAATATCCTACATAGCCTTTCAAAGCTAAGCCTCACTGCTTGTTGCATTCCTTGAAATTTGAAAATGTTTCAAGGAATCTTGCAACTACTTTCTAAGAGCCCTAAATATTCAAGGATCCCAATTGGGAAGCCATAGGTATAAATAAGTTTAAAAATCACCTAACGAATATGGTTTATTCTCACTCAGAGAGTTAAATTAAATGACCTAATGTACCACAACGGCCTCACCATGATAGAAGAGAAAATGATGACGTTCTTTCAAATCATTTCTCCTCCACCCCTTTCTTCGCTCTCAGCCAAGGCCTCAGGCAGCCAAGACTGCTCTGGCAGGAGTAAGAGGCATCTAGCGTACTCACCGGCCTGATTCGTTGTGATGCTGACTGCAGCAAACTGTCTTGGTGGGGAGCTCAGCTCTGACACCCAACAAAAAGAGAATGTGAGGGCAACCGCAACAAGTGGTGTGGTGGTTAAGGAGGCTGGATCTTACATAACCAACTGAGTGGTTCAAGTTCTAGACCCAAGAACTTGAAAAATATGCTGGGAGCTTGTGCATGCATGCACAAAATCCTCAAAGGAGAAATGGAATAGAAGGGATTCTGTTGTGATCATCCCCAATGGAGATTGATTTCTCACTTTCTCTCTCTGTCTCTCACTGGTGAACACACCCATCCTCTAATAAATTAAGAAAAGAAAAGAAAATGCAGATGGAAGATTAAACAAAAAAGACGAGGGAGCCAGCAGATGGTACAATGGTTACATCACTGGACTTCCACTTATTTGGCAGCTGTTAGAGTCTCAGACATGACTACTTAATACTCATGCTGGGTGCAAGGGCATTTGTGCCCAAGATCCCAGAAGGAGAATGGAGATGAAGGGATTGCAGCATGGCATCCCTCTTGGGGGTGATTTTTTTTTTTTACTTTCTGTCTCTCTCTGTCTCTGGCAAGTACCCATGCCCTATAGCAAAAATCTCTGTCAAAAAAAGAAAAGATGAGAAGTTTGTATGCTTGTTTAATTTTCCCATTAAAAGTCCTATTAAAAGGCATTCCATTAAAATCATCCAAAGCAGAAATATATATTTTTTAAATTGGGAAAACTTACTAGTGAAATATGGTTGGCAAAATCACCTAAAAATTTGTATCAGGAAATTTTTTAGATGAGCGATTTTGTTCTCCATGAATACTTCTTTTCTTTATACTTCACCCTAAATTACGTATACTAATACAAAACTAAAATTAACACAAAATTAAATAAAATGGTTCTTACATTTAACTAAGCAAAGATTTATAGCTTTCAGAGCCATACACTCAGAGCTCCTTAGGAGTGTAAAATAACTACTTATATTAAAAACCTAATTATAAATAGGTTAAAAGTATTTATTATTCTAAATATCCTACATAGCCTTTCAAAGCTAAGCCTCACTGCTTGTTGCATTCCTTGAAATTTGAAAATGTTTCAAGGAATCTTGCAACTACTTTCTAAGAGCCCTAAATATTCAAGGATCCCAATTGGGAAGCCATAGGTATAAATAAGTTTAAAAATCACCTAACGAATATGGTTTATTCTCACTCAGAGAGTTAAATTAAATGACCTAATGTACCACAACGGCCTCACCATGATAGAAGAGAAAATGATGACGTTCTTTCAAATCATTTCTCCTCCACCCCTTTCTTCGCTCTCAGCCAAGGCCTCAGGCAGCCAAGACTGCTCTGGCAAGAGTAAGAGGCATCTAGCGTACTCACCGGCCTGATTCGTTGTGATGCTGACTGCAGCAAACTGTCTTGGTGGGGAGCTCAGCTCTGACACCCCGTTAACGGCATCAATCTCAAAGGTGTAGTTAGTGTGTGCCAGCAGGTCTGTCACCGTCACCGTGGTATTGGAGAGTCCGAACTGTCGAGGGAGGAAGCGGACATTTGGGCTGCATGGCTCACACTGTTTTACATTCCACCCACATTTTCTACATATGATGTTGAAGGTAACATCTTTCCGGCCTCCTGTGTCCAGGGGCCAACTCCAGTCCAGGATAACCGAGGTCTCGTTTATATTAGAGATAACATTTCTTGGTGCAGATGGAGGTCCTGCAAAGTAGTTCAACAAAGATTGATGAGCCTCACTTTTGTTTTCGACTGTAAGGGAAATAGGTAATTTGCAATGCAACTGAAAGAGATAAATAACCATCCTGTCTGTATTATCTACTTTTAATTCATCCTTAGAGGATGCATGAGATTACAGGCACATAAACTCAAGAGCATTGTCCCGCCCCAGCTATGAATGAGGGAGTTTTGACCCACGGTTGAGGATGCAGTCACAAAGTCCAAAAAAGAAATTTACCACTAAGTTTGATACCCTTGGGAATACTTGTGAAAACTTTAGTATTAGTTTTATAAATCTTAGTTCTTTTTCCTTATGACCCATGACCGACATATAGCAAGAGGGAATAGAAATGTAAAAACATAAATCCCTTGCCTATAACCTCCCCTATCCTGTCAAATGTAATACAAGAGCTAAAACAAGACACAGAAAATTTTCTTGCTTTCTGGGGTTTGAGTTGCAGGAAGTACTTTAAAGAGAAATTCATTTTGTGTGATAAATGTTACATTTGTGGTGAGCCAAGCATGGGAATGAAGCAGAGAAAGCTTTCAGTTTGCACATGGATAACAGAAGGAAATGGGTCACATGCTTTAAAAACAAAAACAAATATCACAGGAACAAGAAGGAAAACCAAAACAAACTAAACATGGAGGCATGGGTGCAGCAAAACTACTCACGGGTACAAGCCATGGATGGAGGGTCTTTGTCTGCTCGGAAGTAATTATTCTCACACCTGCAGTTCATCGAACCATCTTCGTGAGTAGAGCTATGGGGTGGGCACTTAGCGCACTTCGTATGACCATCTGAAGCCTTGTAGAAACCTGGTCGACAAGCTACAAACAAAATGCCTCTTTTAAAGTGTTGCAATAATTTAGAAAATATCTGAAACAGATTTCAGGACATTTCAGCATGAATTCATTATAAATAAAAGTCAAATTTTCCTCCCAGAACTTGCAGAAGCCAATAATGCCACCCAGTATAGTTTTTCTACATATATATTTGAATGTGTACCAAATGTTAAGAGAAAAAGAAAAGATTTAGATTATTTTGGCACTAGAATATAATAAAATTTCCAGCTCATGTTTTCACAGCCTTACTTGGCATTGGCCTATTTGTGGAGAAAATGGAGCAAAACCACGTCACCATGTAATCATTCCCTTTTTTCAAACATGATGCAATGCGTATACTGTCTGCACTGTGTTTAGCCCTGTATTGTATGCTGGCTTGTGCTCTAATTGCCTGTGTGGGTGTGACTTCATCCCATAATTTGTAAGCAACTGAAGGAAGAAACCATAACTTCCTATATATTTTAAGCTTCTTGATAGACAATTCTCATGAACTGTATTTTTACTGCCTATGTATTGTTCCTTAAGTTCTATGGCAATGGCCTATTATACAGATTGAAATATTTTCTGTGCCCATATCTGAAACCAATAAGGAGCTGTGGTTTTTATTTAAACTGATGAGCTTGGAATTATTACTAGATTAAAACTCTTTTTATGACTCTGTGTTGTGTTCTTTTTGTTTCCTGGGTTTATCTCTGCATGACATGTTTCTTATAAACTCATGAGCTGGTTATCAGACATCGATTTCCGTTTACCATTTAGCATCCACCATCTACTACTGTTTCCACAGACACACACCTCTATGCTATTTCTATTGAGTCTGATAGAAACTTCAAAATGTTGTGCTATTTCATTTTATTTATTTTTATAATTTCATTGACACTTGATGACAAAATGAAAACCCTAACAAGAAGTCTCCACATTCCTTTAAATAAGGGCCCACTTTTATTTATCTATTTATTTTCTTTGAGAGGTTTTTGTATAGGGCACATGTGCTCGCCAGAAAGACAGAGGGAGACAGAGAGACAGAGAGCGAGAAATCACCCCCCAGGGAGGATGGCCAAGCTGCAATCCCTTCTCCTCCATTCTCCTCTCAGGATCTTGGGAATGCATGCACAGGCGCCCAGCATGAGTTTAAGCCACCGGGTCTGGGAATTGAACTACAGTACTACATGGGAGTCCAGCAACTAGCCATTACGCCATCTCCTGGTCCCAGAAGGGCCTACATTTTAGGTTTCCTCTGAATCATCTTTGTAAGTCAATACATTTTAAGCTTCTAAAGTTCAAATTCCATGCAATTTTAGATTTGCTGGCTTAAATATTTACATATTGAATAGGTCCTATAGATTGTCATTGAATTTCAGAAGTTTCTGATATCAACTTCAGATTGTGGATAAATGATTATTTGCAATTTATAAAACCTGGGTGGACAAATTTTAACTTTTGTAACAATCTAAAAGTATCTCTGAAAGGAACACATTATATCCTTGGTAGAAAGAATACCTTCCTACTGAAAGTTGCTTGAAATAAATAAAGGAAATATATTTCCAAGAGAAACTACTAGAACAATTTTTATTTACTTTTAAGTTTTGCTATAGGGTGCTTCTATTCACTGTAGATAGAGAGACGGAGAGAGAGAGAAAGGGAAAGTTGGAAATCACTCCTGGAGGGAATGGACACACCACAGCCTCTCTTTCTCTATCTTCCTCTGGGGATTTTGAGAATGCACACACACACCTCATATTTTTTAGGCCCTCTGGGTCTGGCACTTGAACCAAAGCCACATGGACCACCTGCTGGCCCAGAACAATTTAAAAGGAAAGCTATGATTAATCTAATCTGTTTTCTAGTACCTAATAAGACTAACTGCTCTAAGACCACTTTATAATATACATTGAACAGTTTTTGGTGTCACACGCTGAGATCCACTCAAATTCTTCTGCCCTAAACTAAACATGGATTAGGATTATAAACTTTTTAACCTTGTTCTTAAGCACTAGTTAGAAACTTCCACTCATATCTCATGTCCTAATGCCTTAGGGGGAAATAATATACAGTATATAAACAAACTATGCACTTCTGGTTTCAATTTGTCTTATCATTGAGTGCTTTGAATTTGTAAGAGCATTGCTAAATCTTTAAAAGATTAAGCTGCAGTGCTCCCATGTACTTGTTGTTTTGTTTGCTTGTACGTTTATCTGTGTGTTCTTATTTGAGGATTTTGTGGTTTCCACATTTCACATAAAGGTATTTACTAAACACTTTTCATTCACATGAATGACATACTCTGCAATACTTAAAGAAAAGACAAGACAGTTGCATGATTGCTTCTTAGCTACAGATTAGGATTGCTGATAATAACATCAAGGTAGCTACAGTTAATAAATCTAGAAGTGGGGAACCAGCAGTTAGCTTAATGGCTATGTCGCTGGACTCCCACGTAGTCGACCGTGGTTCACGTCCTGGACCCGTTGGCTTAAAACTCGCGCCGGGCACATATGCGTGCATGCCCAAGATCTCAAGAGGAGAATGGAGGAGAAGGGATTGCGGCATGACCATCCCCCCTGGGGTGTGATTTCTCGCTTTCTGTCTCTATGTCTCTCTCTGTCTGTTTAGCGAGCACATGCGCCCTATAGCGAAAACCTCTCAAAAAATTAAAAATAAATAAATAAATAAATAAATCTAGAAGTTAAGAATGTCACTCAACTAATAACCAGACTTTATCTAATTTTGACTAAATAATCTTAGAGGAGATAATGGTAGAAGAAAAGTAAGCACAAATGCATACAGTTTAATAAATATTTGTCAGGCATTTTTTCTTAGTCATGCTTTTAAAATTTTTATTTATTTATTATCATCATAATCTTGTTTATATTACGTTGAATTATTACATTGAATTGCATATAACTTTACAGTGTATTACGTTACTTTTTCAAAAGGGAATGCCATACACGTCAGTCAATACAGAGACATTGATCTCCCCACTTCATCATTCAGTATCTTTTCATTGTTTTCCTGATCATTATTATTATTATTCCAATTATTTTTTAACCAGTCAATCACTATTTTTCATTTTGCTTGTAAAAGGACTTTACCCATCATGAAATACTTCTCAGACCAATCCAGTTGAGAATACTATACACGTCACCATCAACAGGTAATAAACCATATCTGTGTCCCGCTATTGTCATGCCTCTCTATTTGTTCTCTTACTATCCTATTCATGTTTTTTGATAGCCATGAAGATGAAAATGTTCCTAATTCTGTTCATACCGATAGGGACCTCGCAATTGAAAGTAAGCAGGAGGCATTTAACACATACAGACCAAACTGAACGAGCACTCCAGTCTGATTAGTAGGTAGTTGAAAGAGGCTCCTTGGAAGGTGTACCATTTAAGAAACATCATAAAGGGGCAGCAGGTGGCATGGAGTTTAAGGTGATAGATCACACATGGCTGAAAGTAAGATGTGAGTCCCGGACCCAGTGGCTTGAACATCATACCAGGCTAGTGCGTGTGCATGCCCTAACTACCAAGGAGGCTGGGGAAGAAGGGACTGCAGTGGGGCCATTATCCCAGGGGTTGATGTCTCACTTTCTCTCTCTCACTCTCTGCCACCTCTCTGGCCAGCACATGTGCCCTATAGGAAAAAAAAAAAGAAAGATGATAGTACAAGGTGAGCAGTAAGAAGTGTAACTAGATGCACAAACATGTGAATGTGAAAAGATAACATGAAAGAAGAATGTGGCAAGAACGGCTACTTATGTACCCTATATTCAACTCCTGATTCCTGCTTCTAATACGGTCCTGATTTTGTTCAGAATTGCACCCAGTTAAGTACTCACTTTCTTAGACGTAATTATAGCTAGGGAGGAACAGGTGAAGTTATAATTAAAAAGATGGCTAAAACAAAACAAAACAAACAAATAGAAACCCGATCAAAGTCTTTGTGGTATCTTTCTCTTTTCTAGCAACATGGCCCAGATGCAGCTGAAGCAACTTTTTCTGCATATCCCAGACTTGATTATGGATATTACAGCTGATGTGGCAGCAGTGTACACGTGACAATAAGTTAAGAGCCAATCAAATCGGAGGGTTGTGTACCCTGCACACAAAGCAAATGCTGATCCCAAGATTTCATGTACTGTCAGAATAAAGCACTCTGTTTAAGACACTGTGGCCACATGTTTGTTTGTTTGTTTGTTTGTTTGTTTTCCTGCAGCAGAAAGTATTGCTATAGGAAAGAAAAAGGCAAACAGAGAACTCAGATGAGGTGCCCTGAGTGGAATCATGGCATACTAGAGCTAAAAAGATCTAATAGAATGTGGATTAGTGTGTGTGTTTGCATACACTGAATTATTGTGTGTTTGAGGACGCCGAAGTCCAAAAAGTGGTGACATACAGTTACACACAGACTCTGCATTTTCTGTCACCTGGGAGCCAGCTGATGGGCGTTTATAGACACTCTTTTGTTACCAAGTCTATGCACAGTGCAATGTTAGATTCCACAGTCGACACCTTAGTTTTGTAGCTGTCTTGTCTTTGTCTGAAGGACTGTCATACACACTGTGTCAACGGAACCTTACAACAGTCTGTTAAAATGATATGGGCAGGTACTAGTCAGCATATTTTGCAGATTCGACAATTGAAGCATAAAGAGAAAAAGCAGTGGGCCTAAGATAACAAAGACACTCAATGGTAAAATTTGAACAAAAAAGAGGTTTTTCTGCTTTTAATTTTATGTCAATCAATCACTGAAAGCAAACTGGTCTCTAAAAACATGAAGTATTTTCTTTCCAACTTTGAAATGTTGATATAATATTGAAGAATATTTATTTAAAAAAATCCTATTTAAGGGGTCAGCAGGTGGTATGGTAGTTAGGACACTGAACTCTCACATGGCTGACCGCAGTTCAAATACCAGACCTGGTAGCTTGCTTTCTCACTTTCTCTTTCTCTGTCTCTCTCTGATGAGCAAATTAAAATAATAATGATGATGATGATGATGATGATGATGATGATAAATAAAATTAAATAACAATTCTTTTAAAAAAAGTTTAAATTTTTAAAAATGCAAGTGGGCCCAGCAATGGCGGCAGAAAGGGTAGGCAGCATGCTGATCCACAGTGTTAAAAGCCAAATGGCAACTACAATTTAAGTTCCTGACTGAATTAGCCTGTTAGAATGAAATGTGCCAGAAAAATAGGTGAGTACCCAGATTCTAATGGGCTAGAGGGCCAGAGGAATGGAATCACAGCAGGACTAGACTTTGTGGAGGGTCTCTCTCTCTCTCTCTCATGAGTGCATGTTCATGCACACACACACACACACACACATACACACATGCGTTCTATCAACCATGAACAAAGGGAAACTTTTTGTTTTTATTCGAATCTTTCACCGTCTATTCCTAGTAAGAAACCATTTAAGAAAAACGAATGTTCTCTTCTACGCGTCTTTCTCTAATACTATTTGACGTCTAACATTGGTGTGGCCAGGTGGACATGTAGCATATTCTTACTGTCAGAAGGACAGAGGGAGTGTGTTAAGAATAGCTGACATACTGTATTTGGGAAGCATACAGTAAATTTTCTCTTTCTTTTTATAAGTAGGTGCTATAAACAAAATTGTTTAATAAATTTGAGTATATGACTGAAGAATGTATGTTTACTAATAAAATTATTCCAAGTGAAAACATCTATAAAATGCATATAAAGAAATATATATATATATACACACAAGTATATAAACACACGCTTTATAAATATATGTGTGTGTGTGTGTGTGTGTGTGTGTGTACGTGAGAGAGAGAGTAAAACAAGTTTACCTTTAAATTTCTCCCACCAATAAATAATATCCCTCCCTCTCTAACAGTGAGTAAATTTGTACTGATACCAATTCTCTATTATGCTTTCTTCATCCTTCAGAAAATCCTCATGGAAGTATTTGAGATTTTACCTCTAAGGGGTATATATTGTGTTCTATTATTTTTGTTTATAGTAGCAAAATAAGTGAGTATGTTTTTAAAGCAACCTCTTCCCTTCCTTGAACATAAAACTAGTGATACAACAATCTGTATGTTTTTCTCACTTAGGTGTCACTTTATAGGCTAAAAATGTTTGCACATACAAAAGGAAAAAAAAATCCAGGTAATGATTAGAAAGTAGATATATTATTTTCTTTTTTATTTTATTGTTCAAGAGAAGTCCTATTCAGCTTACTAGATAATATATCTTTTTTAATTTTAAAAGACAAAAGACAAAACAAAGAATAGATAAGAAGGTAGACAAAGTAATATTAATTCAGATTTATCCAATAACAAGTTTTAAAGTAAAAATCTCCAGCTGTATAAGCAAGGCTTTTCCTGGTGTAGACCAGCTAATAAGCCGTGCTAAAGTGGATACACACACATTCAAACCTTGCTACCCAAATGGTGAAGTGCTAATTCACATCTTTTCTCAAGGAACGCAATAGTAAACAGTCCTGCTAGTCAAACATTCATAAAAATTATCCATAGATTCACCTCCTGGGTAATAAAACCAAAGAGTGGTTAAAAAGTTTTAATCTTTTAACTGGAAATAAATGCCATCTTCTTTTCTGTGTGGTCTCAGACATTTTCTCCCTTTGGAGAAAAAGAGGTTTTTAAACTAGCTTAGTATAGCAGGAACTTTCATCTCTCATTTCATATTGATAAATGAAATGAGGACAGTCTATAAGTCTAAATTAATAATCATTAAAAGCAGGTGGTTGTACTTCCTCAAGCCCTAATAAATATCCTCATAGATTTACTGGAAATCTGAATTAGTCATATAATGTTTCAATTTATTATTTACTTTCATAAAATGACATGTAGTGATATCCTAAAATGACCTAAACCCTTGCTATGATTCAAATACTTATGTCCCCCGAAATTCATATGTTGAAGACTAAAGGCCAGTTGGACAGTGTTAGGTGGTGGAGCTTAGGGAGGAGACTAGATCCTAAGGGCAGAGCTCTCATGAATGGGATTAGTGCCCTTATAAAAAGAGCTGCCTGGGCCTTCTACCATGGGAGGATGTGGCTAGAAGGTGCTGTCTGTGAACTAGAAAACAAAGCTTCACCAGACACTGATGTGCTGCCATCTTGATCTTAGAATCTTCAGCCTCCAGAACTGGGAGAAATACATTTCCGTTGTTTATAGGCTACTCAGTTGATGATATTGTGTTATAGCAGCCCACATTGACTAAGACAACACTTCACACAGTCGATAGTGATAAAAATCACAATCCTAGCTTTTAAAGAAGGGACCAGTACCATGTGCTATGGTTATGTTAGAAATGAATTTCCTCATTTGACAATCTGAGTTGCAAAATACTTTTTCCTTTCTTTTTTTAAACTTGTTAGAGGACATGCACACTCACCAGACAGTAAGAGAGAAAGAAAAAGAAAGAGAGAGAGAGAGGAAGTGAGAAAGCATCCCCCCATGAAGAATCGTCATGTCATAAACCCTTCTTCATGTCTCCTTTCAGGATTTTGGAAATACATGCATATATGCCCAGCATGGTTTTCAGCCCACTAGGTCTGGCACTTGAACCATACCGTCAGACAGGTGGGAACCTTAACCACCTCACCACAGGTTGGCTGCAAAATGTATGTTCTATATAGTGATTATATCTTGTGTTCACCCAGAAATTTTATTTCTATTCTTTGTATCCCATGACTTCAAGGTACTTTCAGCATGGTAGAGAAAAAGCGTTAGCCTACGAAGAAGAGAATACAGCTTTTGATCTAGTCTTTCTGCCAAGTAGTTATTCTCTCATAAATTCACTGCTGTGTTGTCTTTGAACTAGCAGGTGATTGGGATAATCATTTCCTCTTCAGTAACTCTGAGGTTTAATTTTTAGTACTTAAACTTTTCAGGTTAAGCTTGAGCAAAAAAATACAGAAATTATTTTATTTATTTATTTTGTTTGTTTGTTTTTCCTAAAAGGCATGTGTGCTTGCCAGAGAAAGTGAGAAATCACTCCTTAATGAGAATGGCCACATCTGAGCCCTTTTCCTCCTTGCTCCTGGGATTTGGGGCACACATATACACACACAAACCTACTATCATTTTAAAGCTGACATAATCCATAGTCCACCATGTGAGAGTACAATGCCTTAACCACCATGTCACCTGGTGGCCTCCATAAATTTTTGATATTTCTTAATCCTCTTGAAGGTCCTGTATCTAGCACACTGTCAAGCACCAAGGAGATGATGAGATGTACTTTTCAAGTTAATGATTAACTTGTAACCTATTTTCCTCTCAGGATTTCAATTCCCTTGTTTAGAAAATGACAGATATTGTCTAAGTTGTCTCTAAAGATACCTCAGAATAGATTGTTGAAAAATGTTTATTCTTTGCGTCCCCAAATTTGTAGGATTTCTAATACTTATCTCCCTGTTTGTCACTGCTTGGCCCAGCCAGGTGGCCCAGACCATAGCAAACTGAACTACAAGTATGGAAATCATGTGGCTGACCACGGTTTGCATCCCTGGGTTGCTGAAAACACACCAGGTACATGCATGTTTGCTCAAGATCTTGGGGACCTGAAGGAATTGAGAAAGAACATGAAGACATGACGAAACCCTGTTGAGAGTGCCTCTCTCTCTCTCTCACATACCCACACTCTATCATGAATAAAATAAATAAACTTTAAAAAATGTACCACTGCTTTGAGGGTTAAAATCAACCACTGAAATTATAAAAATCACAAATCTCAAAAAGACAGGAAAATTAGGTTCTTCAACTTAAATATGTTTGAACAAGAAATGACAGATGTTGTGGTGCTTTTCTATATCAAAGAAACACATACTCAAAGAGCACATTGATTTTATGGTCAGATGAACTAAAAGATAACTTGACTGCCAAACAAAAAATTTCCATTTGTTATACTTTTGTCTTACCAATAGCATAATAAAATTATATTTGTTCTTAGTCTTTCTTTTCATACATTTTGGAGAGAATAAGATGTTTAGATGTTTGAGAAAGTTCTTGGAATAAATAGAAAGAAAAATAAAAATATTTATATTAATTTTTTAAATTTTAAAAATTTAAGATGGTAAGATTTTTTTTCTCTTAATGACAAGAAAAATGAGCATAGTATTGAAATATAATTTTAAAAAGAAGTACATTTCTCTTCTGTTAGTCTGCTGGGAGTTTCTATTGGCTTTTTCTTTTTGCTAATCTAGCCTTTAGTTCTACTTTAAGTGCTAAATTAGTGGCGGTATTCTTGTTCATTTATTGAATAAATCCCAAACGTATTGATAAAAACCAGGATGGGCCATAGTAGAACAAACTGACAAAGGCCTTTGCCCAGTGTTAATTTTCCATTGAGAAACACTAAAAATGTGAGTAATATAATAGACGGAAGCCACAAGAATATCAATGTGTAGTGAATGAATTAGAAATATTTTGGGAAACTGTGATTCCATATTTTTGAAGAGAAAACAATAAAACAGGAACTAAACACTGTGGGCCCAGGGGGAGTAGGTATAGAACAAACTTCCAGCTCCAGGAAAAAAAAGTTAAGTATGAAATAGGTTTAGGAGCTCTACCTCTACAACAAAAAATAGTTATAGAAGTGATTCGAGAGAGAATCTTGGCCTTATTCCCGAAGCACGTAGCACACTTTTTCTCCCAGTTGTAATTGATGGGTCTGAGCTGTGCTGATACAGAGAATGGTAACTAAAGTTACCATAGTGAAAGGAAAACAAATGCACTTGGTAAACCACGGTGACTACTGTTGAAAGAAAGTAGACAGCCTTTCAATTGCAAAGTGAATTTTGTCTCCAGTTGACTAATGTGGTTGACTTTTAGAAGAAACATGGTCCTAATTAGGGGTTAAAAGGCTCATTTCAATTTGAATTAACTTTAAATTAAAAAATAAAGCTGTTGGTAAATAGGGTTCTTTTAGTATTCAGACTTTAGCTCCTTACACACAGGGCTATCTTACCAATTCCCAGCCATAAACACAAACTAATGACCAGAACCAGCACGAACTAAACAGATGATTTCCTGGCCGTGCCATTCCAGGCCTGACAGGGTCTCTTTGCCAGTACAAGGTCAAAGCAACTGTTTATTCCCAAAATGAGCTGCACTCCACAATCTTACAGGAACTCTATTCTTTGCCATCTGAATAGAGGTACAATGCTTTGAGGCAAGGCCGAGGCATTTCAATACACTGGAAGTGGCTACGTTCAGTCATTAAACCCTGCCTGCAATGTGCAGCATTTACACAGTGATCAAGTGTTTCCTTCTTCTGTTCCTTCCACTATTCAATAAAAAAGGCCTAAGGCAAAATGCCACCACACCATTAAACACAACGGAATCAATCTCAATCTAGTATGGCTCAAAGATAGCTTAGTAACAAGACTTCATTGTGTTTGTTGTTGTTCCATCAGATTTAGCAAGTCAGGTGCCAGTAATGCTGAAATATGTTCAATGTACCACAAAGAGAATACTAAATCTTGGTCCCAAGGATGTGTGTTTTGCCAGATTTTCAGCTGTCCACTTTAAAGGAAGAACTGTAAGTTCTGACAATAGCACTAGTTGAGGTTTTTAAAAAATTTTTTAAATTTTTAAAATTTATCTTTTAAATTCCTAATAGAGAATACATGTATAAGAGAGAGAGAAAGAGAAAAAGAGAAAGAGGTTTTGTCAGGCCATTCGTGATTCCCTTCTCCTAGCTTTCCAGCTTATCAGGATCTTGGGAATGTGCTTGTGTCCCGCATGCTTCGGGTTGCTGAGGTCAGATACAAACCCGCACAGCCACGCAACCTCCAACCCGGTAGTTCAGTATGCTACTGATCACACCACCGAGGCTGAGCCGAGATTTTCTACTCTTTACTACCAACACTCCAAGAATGACCTTCACTGACTGATAAAGATGTGTTGAGCAGGTAATTAGAGAAAGATAGACAGAGACAGAGAATAGGAGAAGAGGAGAAAATACTTATGATGGATATTATGATGAACGTCAAAATGCATAGGATGCAAATGTATACTGACGAAAGACTAAGAAACAGCTTAGAGAAGTTTTTAAAAGATAGAGACAGTTTCTTTAGACTGGATAGGATTAGGATCTCTAGGACAGCTCTTCCTGAGAAAAGATTTTCTGAGGAACTAAATCACTTCTACATCTGAATGTGCAGCACAGTGGATTTAGCCTTTTTCCCAGCTGAATGGGAATCATGACTAGAGGATGAGCATTTTCCACCATTCAATACTTACTTTTATCACTTAATTTCAGTGGATTAGAAATACTGTCTAAATTAAAATGTGGAAAAAATTTATCCAATATTACTCAGTTTAGGTTTATGAGACAAACTTTACACGGTGTAATTTCCAAAGGACCTTTGGCTTATGAAAGAACAAAGAATTATTATTGGATCATCAGAACAGTCATGCCATATGTTTCCATGTTTTTCTATGAAAAAAGGCATCATGACTTTTCTGACAACCCTATAGGTTCTATGCAGCTCATTTACATAAAGATATATGAACAATGATATTTATAATGTTGGCAAATTAGAAAAAAATATGACTTAAGCCTGGTCTGGGCAGGTCTCCTTGGGTGAGTCTACACTCAGACCTGGGAACAACTTTGAGACTTTTGCAACATTGTTGTCCACCACTCTGGTGGCCTGGGCTGGGAGACTTGAGCCTGATCTGGGCAGGCTTCCTTGGGTAAGTCCACGCTCTGAGCCTTGGAGCAACTTTGGGACTTTTGGTACAACAATGTGCACTGCACTTTGCCCAGTGTGTGACTGGATCCTCTCACTAAGTTTTATCTTGTTAGCTTGCTACCACCTCATTAAGAGCTGAATGTTTGAGAGAAAAACTAAGCACCTGAAGTTACCCATAAATACTCTGACCTGGGAGACAGAGCCCTACAATAGGAACACGCCGGGGAACTAAGGGTGAAATTTCCTCTACCAATACTACAGAATCTACTCCAATAAATAGAAAAAAGTGAATACTGCATAAGATGATTAAAAGCCAGCACAGATCTCAAAATAAAGAAAGAGAGAAAACAAGGTGGTAACTCTCCCTCAGGTGAGAGTAGTACTCCTTCACCCACAGTGGATAGCACAGAGAAATGCACAGGAATGTCAGGAAAAGAATTTTGAATATTCATAGTGACGAAATTCAATGAAATGCAAGAGGAAACAATCAGTTTCAGGAAATGAGAAACTCATTTCAGGACATGAAAGGGATAATGGCATGACCATTCCCCAAGGGCTTTTTCACTCTCTCTGTGGAGAATGCACACACCCTCTGGCAAATTCTTTAATAAATAAATAAATAATGAAACAAATCCGTGATGTATCATTTATGTACTGAATACTTACTTTATCACATGCTGCCAATATAGGAGAGTGTGCTTTTTTTAAGAATTCTGTATTGGCTCTGAGTAATTTTTTGGCTAACAGCCACTTAAAAGGTAACAGAAAACATTAAAATGAGTTGGTGCAAAATATATATATGTATATATATA